>NC_056733.1:244333810-244561310 GCF_019279795.1 Protopterus annectens | reverse complement strand
TATCAAAGGGTGTCCAATTCTACTGTGTAATATTAGTATCCAAATAGTAAGTCCAACTGAACAGTCAAGGCTTATTTGGAGTGGCTTGGACAGTATCACTATATACATGCAATGTACTCCAGAGCTTAAATTATCTCTACACAAAACAACCGCAGTTGAAAGGTTTAAAAATCTTTAATAATAAATAATAAAAACACAAGACAATACTTCTTACTACACAATGCTAGTCAAGAGTCCAGACAGAGGAAATGCATAAAATAATACAGTAGAATAGTTCTGACGTCAGTACAGAAAACAACTGTCTAATCTTCATATTTCCTAGCTATTTATAAAAGAAACGGTGAAGTCTAAGATCCTACTTACATACAGAACACAGGCAGATAATGGTGAGTTGGATGTTCTCAAGACAAATGCAAAATGCTCTGAGTCTCTCTGTCCTTAAATTGATAACACAGTACCACTGACTCATTTCAGATTACATCATTATTTTCTGTTTCCCAGGCTAACAGAAGCTCAGAGTGTAACAGCACTTTTGATCTTGCAGATGGTCGGGAAGCCAGAGCAATAAAAGACATTATACATGCAAATTCTAGCACTTAACTCTAGTCTCAAACAAAAGCAAGAATTCCTTCATCCAGACATCTCGGTTCTGGGTTTTGTGATCAAACAATTACACAAAGCTTGACTTATCAGCTTTCCTACAGCTTAGTGCACTGTTGTTACATTTTTGCAGTTCCACATTTAACACCATTTTCCCATTTAAGAGAACAAGCCTGTGGCTTGTATTAATATTTACAACTGACAGAATTATCTACAAAATTCTATCTGGCTAGGCTGGCAGCTTTCACATATCTTCACATATCTTCTCCCCTGGAGAACTCAAGCTAGTTTTTCAAGTGACCCTTGAGAAACATTGCTTGAGAGGGCAAGATCTATCTGAGTATACCTTACCCCATTGCCTGTCTTGAGAGCCCATCTGTGTTGGGATTGCTAATCCCACTGCGGTGCTGCACTGGCATATCATATGCTTGCAATCTTATGCTCCATCTTAGCAACTTGGCATTTTGCTGGCTGGCTCTGTTTAACCATGTTAGGGGATTGTGATCTGTAACTGCAGTGAATGTTCTTCCATACAGATAAGGCTGAAGTTTCTGCAGTGCCTACACTATGGCTAGAATTCCTTTTCTACAGCTGCATAGCATGCCTCCCTGGGTTGGAGCCTATGACTGAGATAAACCACTGGGTGCTCTTCTCTCTCTCTGAAGAAATCTGGCTAAGCACAGTCTCCACCCCATGTTTTCAAGAATCCACCTGCACAACAAAGTCTTTGCTGCAATCTGGACTAGCTAACACACGGGATCCTCCCAAAGCTTCTTTAAGCTTCTGGAATGCCTGCTCACGTGCTGTGGTCCACACTACCTTATCTGACCTGTTTTTACTTGTCAGGTCTGTGAGGGGAGCAGCTATGGCACTATAACTGGGGATGAACTTTCTGTAGTACCCTGCTGTTCCTAACAATGCCCTCACCTGCTTTTTGGTAACAGGTGCAGGCCATGCCTGAATGGCTTCCATTTTGGCAGGTTCTGGCCTGATCTTACCACTCCCCACTCTATGTCCCAGGTAGGAGACCTCTGCCATACCCACCTGACATTTGCTGGGCTTAATGGTCAATCCTGCCCTCTGTAGTCTGCCCAGCACCTCCCTAACATGTTGAAGGTGCTCTTGGCAGGAATGGCTGTACATGGCAATATCATCTAGATAAGCAAGGGCAAACCCTCCTGCTAGCCTCTGGAAAGTTGCTGGGGCATTTTTCATCCCAAAGGTCATCTTCCTGAACTCATACAAGCCAAAAAGAGTCACAATGATAGACTTCTCTCTAGCACTGGGAGTCAAGGGCACCTATCAATACCCAGTGGTATGATCAATGGTTGTAAGATGCTTAGCCCCACCCAGAACCTCTAGGGCTTCATCTGTCCTAGGCATGGCGTAAGCATCTGACCGTGTGTGACTATTTAATTTCCTGTAGTCCACACACAACCTGGTGGTGCCATCCTTATTTGTCACCAGCACCAGTGGGGAGCCCCAGAGACTGTTGGACTGTTGAATTACCCCTAGTTCCAACATTTCATGTCTCTCATCCCTCAGAGTCTGTTTGACTCTCTCAGGCACCCTATAAGGGGCCTGCCTAACAGGTCTTTGGGGTCCTGTATCCACCTGGTGCTGCACCAGGTGGGAGCACCCTCATTTACCAGTGAAGATGTCCCCAAACTCTTTTAACACTACTCGGATTTCTCAAACCTGGGTAGGAGATAGCTGCTGGGACATTGCTACCCCCTTCCACTGAGGTGTCAGTCAGAGCCTCACTGAGGAGATCAGTCACCAGATCTCCCTCAGACTCCTCCTAAAACCCTCTGCAAATAATCAGCACAAGGGCCTCCCTATCATCGTAAGGTTTCATAGGTTCATAGGTTCATAGATTGCTACTAGGCTATCGGCCCTAGGGCCTATACAAGCCTAGCCATAACAATTCCCTGGCTATTTCTTCCCATACTATTTACTTATCTGTGTGTTAACATGGTGCAGTCTGTGCTCCAGCCCCCTGCCTAGGAGTTCTACCATGTAGTTAACATCACTTACTTTCCTTACCATCTTGTAGGGTCCCTCCGAAGGTGCCTGCAGCTTGTTGTGTCTGAAAGGAATGAGAACCATTACCTGCTGCCCTACAGCATACTCTCTAACTTGAGCATTCCTGTCATAGCATACCCTTTTCTGTTGTTGGGCTTCTGCCAGGTTCTCCTGGACCAAGTCCATGAGTTCCCTGAACCTTTTCCTACGATTTAGGACATATGCCACAACAGACACCTTGTGAGATTCATACTGACCTTCCCACTTATCACAAATTAAATCTAGAGGTTCCCTCACCCTATGCCTATACAATAACTTAAAGGGTGAAACCTGTGGATTCCTGGGGAACCTCTCTGTAAGGAAACAACAGATGGGGCAAATATTTGTCCCTCTCCCTCTTAAACTGGTCTGCAAATGCCCATAACATGGACATGATTGTAGAGTTTAACCTCTCAACAAGACCATTAGTCTGGGATGGTAGTGGGGTGGTCCTCAGGTGCTTCACCCCACAGTACTTCCATGGAGAAGCCAATAGGTCTGACATGAAATTGGCACCTCTGTCAGTCAGTATTTCTTCTGGGAAACCTACCTTGCTGAAAATCTCTAACAAAGCATTTGCCACCTTTTCTGCCTCAATGGAGGACAAAGCCACTGCCTCAGGGTATCTTGTAGCATAATCTACTACCACTAGGATATACTTTTTCCCTGTGGAGCTTGGGGTACTCAGAGGCCCCACAATATCCATAGCTGCCCTCTGAAATGGTTCCTCAATCAAAGGCAAAGGCATTAAATAAGCTCTCACCTTGTCTCCTGCCTTGTCTACCTTTGTGCACTGCTCACAGGTCCTGCAGTACCCAGTTACATCTCTGGAAATTGCAGGCCAATAGAAGTTCTGCATAATACGTCTCTGTACATTTTATGCTCATATGACCTACAAAGGGAATATCATGGGCTATGGCTAGAAGCACCAGATGGTAGGATCTAGGCACTACCAACTGCTGTACCCTCTCACCTTCTAGCCCTCCTTCAGGGGTCCACTCTCTATACAGTAACCCTTTGTCCCAGTATATAGATTCCCCCTTCCCATGAGAATCAGGTGCCTCCCTAGCTACCTGCCTCAGACCTAGCAATGTAGGGTATGAGAATTGAGCCTGTCTCAACTCTCTCTTTGTAACCCTCCCCAGCTCCCCTTCCACAGGAAATCTGGTATCCTCTGACAGCGGTGCCTCACTGTCAGCCTGGGTACTACTACTCATCTCTACCCTTGCAGTCCCTCTGTCCAAGGGAAAATCAGTACCCACAAGATGCTGTGACTCATCTTCAGTCACACTGCTGCAGTGTAGCTTCCTCCCTGAAGTAACCACCTCACCAGTCCTGGCTGCAAGTATGCAGTCTGTGTGGGTCTCACCAGGCTACCAGACCCACATGCTTGTCTTGACGCCTGACTGTGTGTAACTGCATAAACACATGGTACTGCCTCATCAAAATCCTTCCCTCTCAGGACATCTGCAGGATGGTAGTGCAGTACCCCTGTTGTCTCAAAACAACCTACTATTGGCACTTTGTCTTTTCCACTTAGCAGCTCTCTCCCCTTTTGTTCCCCACCTTGCTTCCATGGATGTCTGTATGCCACATGGCCCCACTGGTTGCATTCAAAACATTTAACTCTAGGTCCTGGACGTGTACCTGGACTAGTGGCTTCCCCTGCTACTGGCAGATTATGTTGTGGCAGTCTGGGCTGCTCACCATGTGTTCCTTTAGATCCATGAGCAGTACTGGTGGTCCCTTTCCTGTGCAGAGATGCTCTGCTTGCTAGATATAGGTCTCCCTTCTTCCCCAACTCATGTGAAGTAGCACATAGTCTATCAGCTAACCAGAACCTTATATCCTCAGGCAAAGTGCTAAGGGCTTGTTCCCTCACCAAAAGGTCTGCCAGTCCTTCAGAAGTGGTGACCTGACATCCACTCATCCAGCTGTGAAAATACGTGCTTAGTTCAGCAACATATTCGCACATTCTTTCATCTGCCTTGTGTCTATGCTCACAAAACATTTTCCTGTAAGTTTCAGGTGTTAGCTTAAAAAATTCTAACAGACAGTTCTTAACAGCAGTATAATCAAAATATTCACAATCAGAAAGTTTAGACAACACAGTTACAGCTTTACCATGGAGTAAGGGGGTCAGGAACCGTACCCAGAGCCTTTGGTCAACATCATGTTGTTTACATACCCTCGCAAACATATGAACGAAACTATCAAAATTATACCCCACTGTAAACTGCGGAAGAAATTTACCGACTTTTTGTGCTTCTGGAGTCCAGTTACTCCCTTCCCCATTACTTTCATGACTCTGGTGAAGAATCAGCATCTCCTTTTCATGCTGCCTCTGCTGCTCCTTTTCCACAGCTTCCATTTCCAAATGCCTGGCCTCCAACTCAAGTCTCTTGAGCTCCAGATGGATTTATAAGTCCTCTGCACAAAGGATGAGCTGTCCATTCCCTGAATGATGCACATCTCCACTGCCAGTCTGATTGCTGTGTTCTGATGCAGCTATGAGCAAAGCTGCAATCATGTCTGCCTTAGTCAGGTTTCCCCTGTACCAGTCCTTTAGCCTGGCACATCTCCGCCAACTGGCTCCTTGTCAGCTTTCCATAGTCCTCTGCTGAAATGCTTGCCTGCTCTCCCTGACTTACGAAGCTAACAGAAGAAATAAAACAATTGTGATTGGAACTCTGAGTATTCACTGCATAGCTGATTTAGAGTACAAAACACCTTCAGTGATCACTGTACACAAGCTACAGGAATTCACACTATCCACACCACTACAAGCCAATTAGTATTTGCCAAACAATTAATATGTGGTATGGATATTCCACCACTGCCACCAATTAATATGTGATGCCCGTGCACTGGCCCAGCATTCAAGGGGCCTCAATCCTCACCACTAACACCAGTGACGGGCGTCCACATAGGGGAGGATAACAAATACACACACAGTAAAGTACAATTTCCCTTAAGAGCACACAGAGATCACAGTCAGTCTGGGGCTGGTTTCTCCCTTTCTCTCCAGATCCACAATAAGACTCCCCACTGGCACAACTATAAGGTCCATATCTCAGCCTAGTGGGCAAGCTAAAACCTCCAGCATCCTCTCTGTCCAACCAGTGCTTTGTGTCCCTACCCAAGTAGCTGACACACACACACTTTGAGATAAGAGTTATATACAACCACACAGACACTCCTGGGGCAGACTGGCACAGGTTCTCCAGCTGTGCCGCATTTACCCAGACTGTAAGGTAGAAATCACTGCCACCACCACTAATATTTATCAGCTACTAAAAAGGCCCTTATCAAAGGGTGTCCACTTCTACTGTGCAATATTATTACCCAAATGGTAACTGCAACTGAAAAGTCAAGGCTTATTTGGAGTGGCTTGGACAGTATCATTATATACATGCAATGTACTCTAGAGCTTAAATTATCTTTACACAAAACAGCCAAAATTGAATGGTTTAAAAATATTTAATAATAAATAATAAAAACACAAGACAATACTTCTTGCTATACAGTGCTAGCGCAGAGTTCAGACACAGGAAAATGCATAAAATAATACAGTAGATTAGTTCTGACGTCAGTACCAAAAACAACTGTCTAATCTTCCTATTTCTAAAAGAGACAGTGTGTCTAAGATCCTAATTACATGCAGAACACAGGCAGACACTGGTGAGTAGGATGTTCTCAAGACAAATGCAAAATGCTCTGAGCCTCTCTGTCCTTAAATTGATAACACAGTACCACTGACTCATTTCAGACTACATCATTATTTTCTGTTTCCCAGGCTAATAGAAGCTAAGAGTGCAACAGCCTTTTTGATCTTGCAGCTGGTCAGGAAGCCAGAGCAATAAAAGACATTATACATGCAACTTTTTGTAATAAACTCTAGTCTCAAAACAAAAGCAAGAATTCCGTCATCCAGACATCTCTGCTCTGGATATTGTGATTAATTACACAATGCTTGACTTATCAGCTTTCTTAGCCCAGAGTGCACTGTTGTTACATTTTTGCAGTTCCACAGTTAACATAATTTTTTCCCATTTGAGAGAACAAGCCTGTGGCTTATATTAATATTTACAACTGACAGAATTATCTACAAAATTCTACCTGGCTAGGTTGGCAGCCTTCACATATCTTCACATATCCCCCCCCCCTAGAAAACTCAAGCTAGTTTTTCAAGTGACCCTTAAAAAACGTTGCTTGAGAAGGTTAGGTCAATCTGGGTGTACCTTACCCCATTCCCTGCCTTGAGAGCTCATCTGTGTTGGCATTGCTAATCCCACTGCGGTGCTGCACTGACATATCATATGCTTGCAACCTTAGGCTCCATCTTAGCAACTTGGCATTTTGCTAGCTGGCTCTGTTTAACATGTTAGGGGATTGTGATCTGTAACTACAGTGAATTTTCTTCCATACAGATAAGGCTGAAGTTTCTGCAGTGCCCACACTATGGCTAGACATTCCTTTTCTACAGCTGCATAGCATTCCTCCCTGAGTTGGAGCCTAGGACTGAGATAAACCACTGGGTGCTCTTCTCCCTCTGAAGAAATCTGGCCAAGTACAGCCCCCACTCCATGGTTCGAAGCATCCACCTGCACAACAAATTATTTGCTGTAATCTGGACTGGCCAACACAGGGGCCCTCCTAAAGCTTCTTTAAGCTTCTGGAATGCCAGCTCACATGCTGTGGTCCACACTACCTTATCTGGCCTGTTTTTCCTTGTCAGGTCTGTGAGGGGAGTGGCTATGGTACTATAACTGGGGACGAACTTTCTGTAGTACCCTGCTGTCCCTAAGAATGCCCTCACCTACTTTCTGGTAACAGGTGCAGGCCATGCCTGAATGGCTTCCACTTTGGCAGGTTCAGGCCTGATCTTACCACTCCCCACTCAATGTCCAAGGTAGGAGACCTCTGCCATACCCACCTGACATTTGCTGGACTTAATGGTCAATCCTGCCCTCTGTAGTCTGCCCAGAACCTCCCTGACATGTTGAAGGTGATCTTGCCAGGAATGGCTGTACATGGCAATATCATCTAGATAAGCAAGGGCAAACCCTCCTGTTCCTGCTAGGACGTGACCTACCAGCCTCTGGAAAGTTGCTGGGGCATTTTTCATCCCAAAGGTCATCTTTGTGAACTCATGCAAGCCAGAAGGAGTCACAAAGGCAGACTTTTCTTTTACACTGGGAGTCAAGTGCACCTGCCAATAACCCTTGGTAAGATCAATAGTTGTAAGATACTTGCCTCCACCCAGCTGCTCTAAGGCCTCATCTGTCCTAGGCATAGGGTAATCATCTGACTCTGTGTGACTATTTAATTTCCTGTAGTCCACACATAACCTGGTGGTACCATCCTTCTTTGGCACCAGCACCACTGGGGAGGCCCAGGGACTGTTGGACTTGAATTAACCCCAGTTCCAACATTTCCTGTATCTCCTCCCTCAGAGTCTGTTTGACTCTCTCGTGTACTCTATAAGGGGCCTGTCTAATAGGCCTTTGGAGTCCTGTATCCACCTGGTGCTGCATCAGGTGGGTGCACCCTGGTTTCCCAGTGAACATGTTTCCAAACTCCTGTAACACTGCTCGGATTTCTCAAATCTGGGTAGGGGATAGCTGCTGGGACATAGCTCCCCCTTCCACTGAGGTGTCAGTCTGAGCCTCACTGAGGAGATCATTCACCAAATCTCCCTCAGACTCCTCCTGCAACCCACTGCAAATACTGAGCACAAGGGCCTTCCTATCATGGTAAGGCTTCATCATGTTAACATGTTACAATCTGTGCTCCTGCCTCCTGCCTAGCAGTTATACCATGTAGTTAACATCACTTACCTTCCTTACTACCTTGTAAGGTCCCTCCCAAAGTGCTTGCAGCTTGTTGTGTCTGACAGGAATGAGAACCATTCATTACCTGCTGCCCTACAGCATACTTTGTAGCTTGAGCATTCCTGTCATGGCATACCTTTTTCTGTTCTTGGGCTTCTGCCAGCTTCTCCTGGACGAAGCCCATGAGATCCCTGAGTTTTGTCCTGAGGTTTAGGACATATGCCACAACAGACTCCTTGTGAGATTCATACTCATCTTCCCACTCATCATGAATAAAATCTGGAGGTCCCCTCACCCTATGCCCATACAACAACTCAAAGGGTGAAAAACCTGTGGATTCCTGGTGATCCTCTCAGAATGCAAACAACAGATGGGGCAAATATTTGTCCCACTCTCTCTTAAACTGGTCTGCAAATGCCTATAGCATGGACTTAATTGTAGAGTTTAACCTCTCAACAAGACCATTAGTCTGGGGATGCTAGGGGGTGGTCCTCAGGTGCTTCACCCCACAGTACTTTTACAGAGAAGCCAGCAGGTCTGACATGAAATTGGCACCTCTTTCAGTCTGTATTTCTTTTGGGAAACCTACACTGCTGAAAATCTCTAACAAAGCATTTGCCACCTTTTCTGCCTTAATGGAGGACAAAGCTACTGCCTCAGGATATCTTGTAGCATAATCTACTGCCACTAGGATATACTTTTTCCCTGTGGAACTTGGGGTACTCAGAGACCTCACAATATCCATAGCTACTTTCTAAAATGGCTCCTCAATCACAGGCAAAGCATTAAAGGAGCTCTCACTTTGTCTCCTGCCTTGCCTACATTTTGGCACTGCTCACATGTTCTGCAGTACCCGGTTACATCTCTGTAAATTCCAGGCCAATAGAAGTTCTGCATAATATGTCTCCTTGTACATTTTATGGTTATATGACCTGCAAAGGGAATATCATGGGCTATGGTTAGAAGCGCCAGACGGTAGGCTTTAGGCACTATCAACTGCTGTACTCTCTCACTTTCTAGCCCTCCCTCAGGGGTCCACTCTCTATACAGTAACCCTTTGTCCCAGTATACAGATTCACCCTTCCCTTGAGAATCAGGTGCCTCCCTAGCTACTTGCCTCAGATCTTGCAATGTAGGGTCTGAGAACTGAGCCTGTCTGAATGCTCTCTTTGTAATCCTTCCCAGCTCCCCTTCCACAGGAAGTCTGGTATCCTCTGACAGTGGTGCCTCACTGTCAGCCTGGGTACTACTACTCACTTCTACCCTTACAGTCCCTCTGTGCAAGGGAACATCAGTACCCACAAGCAGCTGTGGCTCACCTTCAGTCTCTCTGCTACAGCATAGCTTCCTCCCTGAAGTAAGCACCTCACCAGTCCTGGCTTCAAGTATGTGGTCTGTCTGGGTCTCCCCCAGGCTACCAGACCCACATGATTGTCTCGAAGCCTGACTGCATGTAACTGCATAAAGACATAGTACTGCCTCATCAAATTCCTTCTCTATCAGGACATCTGCAGGATGGTAGTTCAGTACCCCTGTTGTCTCAAGACAACCTACTATTGGCATTTTGTCTTTCCCACTTACTGGCTCTCTCCCCTTTTGTTCCCCACCTTGCCTCCATGGACATCTGTATATCACATGGCCCCACTGGTTGCATTCAAAACATTTAACCCTAGGTCCTGAATGTGTAACTGGACGAGTGACTTCCCCTGCTACTGACAAATTCTGTTGGGGCAGTCTAGGCTGCTCACCATGGGTTCCTTTAGATCCATGATCAGTACTGGTGGTTCCTTTCCTGTGCGGGGCTGCCCTGCTTGCTAGGTATAGGTCTCCCTTCTTCCCCAACTCATCTGAAGTAGCACATTGTCTATCAGCTAACCAGATCCTCGTGTCCTCAGGCAAAGTGCTAAGGGCTTGTTCCCTCACCAAAAGGTCTGCCAGTCCTTCAGAAGTGGTGACCTGACATCCACTCACCCAGCTGTGAAAATAAGTGCTTAGTTCAGCAACATATTCACACACACTTTCATCTGCCTTGTGTCTGTGCGCACAAAACTTTTTCCTATAAGTTTCAGGTGTTTGCTTAAAAAATTCTAACAAACAGTTCTTAACAGCAGTATAATCAAAATATTCACAATCAGAAAGTTTAGAGAACACAGTTACAGCCTTACCATGAAGTAAGGGGATCAGGAACTGTACCCAGAGCCGTTGGTCAACATCATACTGTTTACATACCTTCTCAAACATATGAATGAAACTATCAAAATTATCCCCCTCTGTAAACTGTAGACGAAATTTACTGACCTTTTGTGCTTCTGGGGTCCAGTTACTCCTTTCCCCATTACCTTCTTGACTCTGGCGAAGAGTCAGCATCTCCTTTTTGTGCTGCCTCTGTTGCTCCTTTTCCACACCTTCCATTTCCAAATGCCTGGCCTCCAATTCAACCTTCTTGAACTTCAGATGGATTTTTAAGTTCTCTGCACAAAGGTTGAGCGATTCATTCCCTGAGTGTAATACATCTCCACGGCCAGTTTGATCATCCTCCTGGTTGCTGTGTTCTGATGCATCTATGACCAAAGCTACAATCATGTCTACCTTAGTCAGGTTTCCCTGTACCAGTCCTTTAGCCTGGCACATCTCCGCCAACTGGCTCCTTGCCAACTTTCCATACTCCTCTACTGACATGCTTGCCTGCTCTCCCTGACTTACTAAGCTAACAAAAGAAATAAAACAATTGTGATCTGAAATTTGAATATTCACTGCATGGCTGATTTAGTGTACAAAACACCTTCAGTGATCATTGTACACAAGCTACAGGAATTCACACTACCCACACCACGACAAGCCAATTAGTATTTGCCAACCATATAATATGTGGTGTGGATATCCCACCACTGCCATGAATTAATATGTGATGCCCGTGTACTGGCCCAGCAATGAAGGGGCCTCACTCCTCACCCCTAACACCAGTGATGGGTGTCCACATAGGGGAGGATAACAAATACACACACAGTAAAGTACAATTTCCCTTAAGAGCACACAGAGATCACAGTCAGTCTGGGGCTGGTTTCTCCTTTCTCTCCAGATCCCCAATAAGACTCCCCGCTGGCACAGCTATAAGGTCCATATCTCAGCCTAGTGGGCAAGCTAAAATCTCCAGCACCCTCTCTGTCCAGCCAGTGCTTTGTGTCCCTGCCCAAGTAGCTGAAACACACACACTTTGAGATTAGTTATATGCAACCACACACACACTCCTGGGGAAGGCTGGCACAGATTCTCCAGCTGTGCCCCTTTTACCCAGACTATAAGGTAGAAATCACTGCCACCACCCACTAATATTTATCAGCTACTAAAAAGGCCCTTATCAAAGGGTGTCCAATTCTACTGTGCAATATTATTATCTAAATGGTAAGTGCAACTGAACAGTCAAGGCTTATTTGGAGTGGCTTAGACAGTATCTCTACACAAAACAGCCACAGTTGAAAGGTTTAAAATATTTAATAATAAATAATGAAAACACAAGACAATACATCTTACTATACAGTGCTAGTCAAGAGTTCAGTCACAGGAAAATGCATAAAATAATACAGTAGAATAGTTCTGACATCATACAGAAAAGAACTGTCTATTCTTCCTATTTCCTAGCTATTTCTAAAAGAGACACTGAAGTCTAAGATCCTACTTGCATACAGAACACAGGCAGATACTAGTGAGTTGGATGTTCTCAAGACAAATGCAAAATGCTCTGAGTCTCTCTGTCCTTAAATTGATAACACAGTACCACTGACTCATTTCAGATTACATCATTATTTTCTGTTTCCCAGGCTAACAGAAGCTCAGAGTGTAACAGCCCTTTTGATCTTGCAGATGGTCAGGAAGCCAGAGAAATAAAAGACATTATACATGCAAATTCTAGCAATTAACTCTAGTTTCAAAACAAAAGCAAGAATTCCTTCATCCAAACATCTCGGCTCCGGGTTTTGTAATCAAACAATTACACAACGCTTGACTTATCAGCTTTCCTACAGCAGAGTGCACTGTTGTTACATTTTTGCAGTTCCACATTTATCATCATTTTCCCCATTTAAGGGAACAAGCCTGTGGCTTATATTAATATTTACAACTGACAGAATTATCTACAAAATTCTATCTGGCTAGGCTGGCAGCCTTCACATATCTTCACAGGAGTAAAATAAAATATGCCATTTGTGAAGTTAAATATTTCACAAGTCTATATTAAAACTTACTGTATTAGCTAACCACATTGATGTCTCTCATGTGGTAATGCCTTGCATACTGCTTACAATATTATTTAATGTTTTATTTTATTTCATTTAATTTCTATTAGTTAACCTACTAGACACAAGTACCTTTTTTAAGGATGAAATGGGAGCATAATTTTGTTAAATGACTATCTCAGAGTTGCACAGCAGGCAAATAGAACCTGCTGAAGTTAATCTTAGGACTTCAAGATGTTTTGTTACAATGTTATCACTGCCAATGCATGCCTGACTCAAGCCCCCCAAAAAATCACCTGTGGCCCAATAATCAAGTATTCAGTAATGTATTTGGTTTCTGTAGCTATTATTATTATTTTAGTTCTCTACTTCATTTTGTTTTTGACCAGCAGAGCTGCTGACCTGTTTCTTCTGTGTTTTCTTTGCATTTTTGCATGCCTTGTGTTTCTCCTTAAATTTCACTACCTGCTCTTTAGGAAACCATTATCTGCTTTGGGATGACAGCTTTAATGTTTCTCCATTGTTTTCAATTATAGGAAGTTGTCTGTCTCCCAGAGATTTTCTGAGACTGTTATTTTGTTAGTCCTCATAAAGTCCAGTGCCTTCTCTTTTATTTAGCCTCAAGAGTTGCTAGTCTTGTGAACCATAGTGCTTGGTGATCACACCTTCCTAAATGATTATTGATTACTAGATCAGAGATCTGCTCCCCACCCTTCTTCAGATCAATGATTCAGCATGTAGTCTTCACTTTTTTTTTTAGCAAAGCTCTTATTTCAGAAATGGCCTATCTGATGGGTGAGGTAATATTATATTAATTGTAGAAATCATAGTGGGTCAGATAAGGACACTAGGCCATAAGCATCAAAGTAAGTCTTCTGTAGTTATCATCAAAATGCTGCTGCAGTGGTCAGTATTAGTAAAATACTACAATGATCCATCAGTTTTGGGCATCCTTGAGTACAGTCAGAAAGGTATCCACGAAGTACACTTTAAATGTCAGACAAATTACCACTTATGACAAAAAGATGTATGAAACTAAGAAGGATCTGAAACTTTGACTAGAACCCCTAGTAAACAAGGCTAGAAGATGGTGTTGAGGGGAAGGTTTTCAATAGATCGAGGGATGAAATGGGTCTGTGAAGTGATCTACAGGGACTTCATGAGAGAAAAATAAATGTATGGCATAATAGACAACCACTGTTTGCTTGACACTTGTTACACAGAGCAAGCAAGACAAGTTACTTTGTAAATTTCAGTACCTTTATCATAACTCTTTTCCAATATGGGGACACAAGCCCCCATTTGTAAATGGTCCATTATCTGTGTTTTTTACTAAAACTGCAATGTCTGTGCACAAGGCAGCATTTCACTATTCTTCAGATTCTATGCTTTGGGTAAGGTTGGTATCTTTAAGGTGTTCAAACCAGGCCATTACTTACAGAATCATTATTGTCACATCAGACCTTTACCAGAGCCAATGCAGAACTATTTATTTTCACGTTATTACCAAAATTTAGACTTATAAATGCAGAACTTAATTTTTTTTCTCAGTTTGGTTCACCTGTGTCATTTTAGAAACTTACTCTTAAATAAATTAAACGAGTAATTTCCCTGTTTCCTAAAGGGGACTCCTGTAAAAGAGATCATTAGTCTCCTTGTTAAACAAAATGATAGTAAGTCAGTCATAAAGCTAAAAGAAACAAATGGAAATATCACAACACAGGTAAGTTACAGTTTAAAATATAACACCAAAAATTAAATGTAGACTAAGTAAATTATATATACTCTATTACAAAATAGCATGTTCAGCACTAGGGAATATAGTGTACATTCCTGCACTCACCCTGCATTCTTGTACTTCATCTGAGCATGTCTGGTCCTTTTACGTATAGACGTGCTATAAACATATGTCTATGACCATATTACCCTTTACAGTTAAGTGGGTTTTGCTGGTATAAACTGATCTCAAACATAAGAGGTGGTAATGGAATTTTAGTTAATTACCTAAACATGAAAATGAGCTATGTAATATGAAACTGTAACCAAGAAATCAGAAATTAAACTGGACTGACAAAGTGGATATTCTCCACTGAAGTAAATTAACAGTTTCTAAAAGAAACACAGCAATAATGAAACAGCATATGCACTTAGACTGATAAGACTGTGCCATGACAAAATGAATAACTAAACCAACAGCCAAATTCAATAACCCCAACATGGTCCTTTTCTACCTGTTATGTAACATTGCAAGTGTTAGCAATGAACTGAAACATGAGCAACTATTATTTCAGCTTTCTTGTGGCAATAGTTGCAAGTGTAGCCTGCCATACACATGGTCCTGGGTTCTAATGCAGGTTATTCCATCACTTTTACTGTTGTTCCACTTCTGATTATATTCACTCTCAGTTATAACACTTTAGATAGTGGAGCTGATCTTAATTATATGTATGAAGGGTGAGACACTATTATTGTGTTATCAGATTAATCTTCCAATTGCAATTATATCATTCCTCACTGCTTGGCACTGATGCTCTCTGCGCACCATCACGCAAATGCATTGTGCAGTTGTGTGCACTCCAATAAATGTGATCACTTGAATTGGTGGGAAAGCATCAGTCTCTATTGCTCTAGATTTGCTGGTAGATAGACATGGCTGGTATTAGTGGGGAAGGTGTCAGGTTTAGAGCAGAGTTGGGGTGGTTAGGAGTCCAGGATATGTACTGGACTCCTAGTAAAGCACCACAGCCAAAGACTTCTGCAAGGAGAGTCTTCTGACTCTGAATGCAAGTCTGAGGTGTGGGATAGTTTAGCCCAGGCTGTATCCAGTCACACTGGTATCCTTCACACTGGAGAGCAATGTAGGCATCATTTTAAAGACCTACAGAGGAGGAAGAAGGATACTCTTGACCATTGGATTGAGGAATTTAGGACTGAGGACATCCCACATCTGTGTAAGTATCAAATGAAGAGAGTACTCGTAAGACTTAGAAAGCTGAATATAGGCAATACTGGTATGCATAATGGCCTTCTGTTCTTTTTTTCCCCAGCTGCCAGTGATAGGGAGTTCAGTGTCTGGGCCCACGGGGCTAGATTGGAGAGACTGAGGGGAGAAAGTGCAGCAGAAGAGAAGTGTAATTGTAGTACTAAAAAGTTAAAGATCGCTTTTTTGTATTTTATAGAGTTGTATCAAATTGAGCATGCATATCCCAACTGTAAATGCAAGTATGCATGCATTACTCTGTAGCACAAACCAATTGTAAGAGTCCAGTATTGGACTTTAGTCAAAGGTTGTGCATTCAAATACCACAATTCACAATTATACCATACTGTTATTTCTTCAATAATATTTACATTAAATTAAAACCTCTATACCAGTGGTACAAGTGCCCTGCTGTAAACTGTAATCTGTATAACCGTAAAACGAATATGTGCAATATATCCACATTTCAAGGATCACTTGTAGCATTCTGTAGTATAGTGTGTATCTGTTAGGAAGTAGACTTGAATGTAAAACTTAAGACAATAAAGTTGTATAATTGTATTAATGCATTGTATGTCACATATGAAATCCCCTAAAGCCAACTTCGAGTCCAAATTGGCCACATCTGCTAGAGATAATCTTAAGGCCTTCTTCATATATGTCTGCAATCTCAAAGGAAGCACCCATATCTGTTCAGAACTGGTGATCAAGGACACCACATAAACAAATGCTGTAGATATAGCCAACCTACTGGCTGACAGATGCAGCAAAAACTTCACCCCTCTGTCCCCCCATCAGTAAATCAGGACATCCCCAGTACCTGCTGCCCTCCTCTTAGCTCTAGGGAACAGGTCATCACTGCCATATCAAAGGCAAAAAATACAGCCTCCATAGGACCCAATAATATCCCAGGCGGCATCCTGCATGAACTCAAGCATGAGCTTACAGCACCATTAGTCACCCTATTCAACCAAAGCCTGAGTACCAGCTTTGTCCCACCCAAGTGGAGGACAGCCACTGTCATCCCTTTACACAAAGGTGGAGCATCCACCGATCTGGGAAATTATAGACCCATCAGCCTAGCTAGCCTGATCTGCAAGGCCATGGAATGGATTCTCATGGACCTCATTAACAGGGACATTGGCAACTTCCAACCACTCAACCACACAGTTTGGCTTTGTCAATGGAAGGTCACATCTGTTAAATCTGGTCAACTTTTTTGAGACAGTCACCAAAGCCATGGATGAGGCGAAGATGGTGAACACCACCTACCCTGACCTGACCAAAGACTTTGACACTATTCCCCACTCAGGCATAATAGATAAGCTCTCTCAACTAGGCATCAATCCATATGTTATCAGATGGGTGGCAAACTAGCTGACTTATAGAACCCACCTAATCAAAATAGGGGAAGCCACCTCAAGTAGTAGACCCTTAACGAGCAGCATACCCCAGGGATCGGTCTTGGGGCCTCTGTTATTTGGGATATACTTCTCTGAGGTGCAGGCCAAAACTAGTGGGTTATGGCTGACCAAGTTTGCAGATGACTACAAGCTGAGCACGGTCATCAATTCCCCAATTGATGTGGACATCCTTCAAGAGGGTTTCATCCGAACAAATGACTGATGCCAGAAACATGGTCTCAAGCTGAATGCCAAAAAATGCATAATCATTTCCTTTGATGAGAGTAACATCCCCACATATTATCATATTAATAACAATGTCCTAAGCATGCACTCAATCTTGAGGGATATGGGCACCCAGATTGATAGCAACTTGACTGACCACCATGTTGCTTCCACTGTATGAAAAGCTTTCTACATGGCCAACCTCATAAGTAAGGGTAATTCATCCATGGACAAGGAGGTCATAACATCCCTGTATTCTTCCCTTATAAGGCCAATTATTGAGTATAATGCCCCCTTCACCATGTACCTTGCAAAGCACATGCAGCAGCAGCTGGAGAGACCCCAGAGGTTCCTCAATAGAAGAATCCAGGGCCTCAAACATCTACCCTATGCAGATAGGCTAAAAGCCCTGTCTCTCTACTCAGTTTCATACAGACTGCTCAGAGGTGACCTCTGTCGGGCATACAAAGCAATCTCAGACCCCGCCTTGATGGGACTGGTGCATATCTGCAGGTCAAGCTCCACTCGAGTAACCCGCACACATGACCTCAACCTGGTCTGTGACATCAATAGGACTTATTGGAAAGGCAGATTTGTGTCCCAGGAGACTCTCCCATCTGTGGAATAGACTCCGTCTCCACGGGTCAAGCAGAGTCCCTCATTATCCCTTTTCAAGCGCAACCTGGATAACTAGATGGGAAACAGAAAATACACCCCTGGGATTCCAACTGTGTCCCTGGTGGACAGGGGCTTTGGGTGCTGACTTGTCTAAACATGGGCTAACCTCTTGGCTAGGCTTAAAGGGCCTTAGGGCCAATAGCCTAGTAACTTCCTATGATCTTATGATGGTACTAATTTTATCTGCATTTTTCCCTCACCTCAACCCTTATCTCACTTTTTATCTTCTTTATTTTTATTTTATTTTATTTAAAAAAATGTTATTATTTTATTATATAAATATTGCCTTATTTTATTTTTATTTTATTTTGTTGTTAAAATATTTTTTAGTTTAATTTTATTTCATTTATTTTTTATTTTATTTTTTATTTTTATCAGTGTCAAAAAAAAGGCGTTCATGTCATCCATGTGTAGCCTATCACTAAATGCACCACAGCACAGCGAGTTAAGGCCAGCCCCATTGGATCAGCCTGCTTTCACTCAACCGGCTGCAGCACTGATGCTCAGCACATCTGGAAGCCAACCCGGTAGTACTGCCTCTGCTGCCTCTGCATTACCTGCACCCTCAGGTAGTCCTGCCCTGGAGCCTGATCCAGAGGTATTCTCTGGGAGCAGTGGAAGAGGTGGTGAATTCATCATCTGCTGCAAGTTGCCGGGGATGGTGTGTAGGGTGGTGCCTCACACCATTAGTGCATGCTTACACCGGCTGGAGAGGCTACTCCCCTTCATGTTGCATACTAGGATGAGGAGAAGATGTCAAGCACTCCAGCCACCTGCAGAGTAAGGTTACAGTGATGGCAATCCACTGGGTGAGGACCACCCTCATTCCAATCATGGTGCCCCTCAACCTTTTGTGTCCATCACTATCCATGTCAATTGTCTTGTTTGTCTTGTCTGTCTGCAATTGTTTCTTCACCTACCCACTTACCTGACCCAGACATACCTACATTCCTTCCCCAATACTCCTCTCTCTCTCTCAAATAAAAAATAAATAGGCACCATGTCCCACAAAAAAAAAAAAAAAATCATTCCATACATAGCTCTCCATTTCACACACGTCTTCTTGACACACTTGATTTGGTCCAGTTGGCTATATAACATAATTGTATTGTTTTCACCCCTCTCTCTGGAGGTAACAGTCCGAATTCAATTAATATTCTGCACATATTTACAGTTTACACTGTTAAAGAAATGGATAGCTATGGTTATTTCCTACCTCCCTCCTGCATATTCCTGTCCTGTTTTTCCTTTGCTCTTTACCCTGCTTCCTACCCATTTCACCACTTTCCTATCTACCCCATTTTAACAACTTTAGTTTGGTCAAAAACTAGAATCACAGACAACACATATAAAGAGCAGAAAAGGCAAGGGATCCCTTCTCTTTTTAGGCTCAGTGTTTGAGCAGAGGTGCACATTGCTCACTGAGCAGCAACATTGATTGGTGGCAAAATGATGCAATTACCTCCTCACAACGCCGCTTAACCCCACTGCACTATGCCAACACCCAACTACACATGTACTATAAAGAATTCATGTTATTGCATTATTAATGTTTGCATAACAATATATAAAAATATTAGATAGATCTGGATTTGAACCCAGTACCATCTGGACCCAAAAAGGAATGTATCAGTGTACTAACACATGCTGCCACAGAGTCAGTTAAGCACCCAATGTGTTGCATAGACTCAATATTAACTGTCAGACCTTAGCAATATAATTTATGTTTATGCACTGCTTAGCTACACACAAGCATGTGCATCTCACATATGCATACACTTTGCTGACTGTCACGCAAGCCCTCTGCTTACCTCACTATGGGAAAGTAAATATTATTATGTATACTGCTGTTTACTGTACATTTCCTGTCTATGACATGAAATTACATGTGGAAAGATTATGGACTGAAGGCCCTAACAGTATAATATATATTTACAGTACAGCCATGTGTTGCCAACCCGTAGTGTGTCAGTACTTTTTCCACACATATATCACCTCCATTACAGAAAGTAATATCAGATGTGTGATATGCAATGCACATCAATCTGGTAACTTGCAGAACTACAACTATTGACCCATAAGCCTAAAAAGCCTTATCTGAAAGGCTAGGGAAAGAATCAGCATGGACCTTATCCGCAGAGATATAGGTGACCTTCAACACACTTGACCTGATCCATTCTGTTTTTGTCAAGGGTAGATCTTGCTTATTGAACCTTGTTGACTTTTTTGATACTGATCCCAAAGATCTGGATGAGGGATTATAGGACATATCACCTATGTTGACTTATCCAAGGCCTTTGACACTATCTCCCATTCATGTCTCCTACTGAAGATCTCCCATCTGGGAATTAGGCCATACAGTACTAGATGGATAGCCAACTGGCTCACCAACAGAACACAAGCTGTCAAATTTGGGGACTGCACTTCCACCACTAGCACACTTACCAGTGGAATACCACAAGGATATGTGCTTGGCCCTCAACTATTTAGAAACTACTTCCTTGAAGTGCAGGCAAGAGTAGATGGCCTGTGGTTACCGAGTCTGCAGATGACTGCTAACTGGGTGCACTCATATAGTGTCTCCCTATGATGGTAACATATTCCAGAAGGGGCTGACACAGACAAATGATTGGTGCCAAACTCACGGACTGAACCTTAAAGCAAACAATGCCTCATTGTCCCCTTTGGCAATGAAGTACCCCTGTTAATTATGATATATATAGAACCCCTCTGAGCTCATACACAGTGTTGTGAGACTTGGAAACACATGTTGATAGCAATCTACATTTTCATCATTATGTGTCATAGTGGTGAGACAAACAGAATTGTGCACCTCATACATATGGACATCACATCCAAGGCCAGGGAGGTCATAGCTCTGCTGTACTCTACCCTTATCAGACTGCTAATTGAATACAATGCTCCCTTCTGTCTGTACCTCATCAGACACCTGCAGCAACTGGAAGACACATAGAGGTTTGTGACTGGGAGAATCCAGGGCCTTCAAACATGACATACATGGAAAGACTGAAAGACCTGTCACTGTTCTCAGTATCATGCAGTCTGCTGAGAGGTGATCTATGTCTGGCCTACAGAGAAGTATCATACCTTACCCTACTGGAAATGCTGGACATCTGCAAATCAAATGGAACAACAATAACTTGCTCCAGGGTTCTCTGCCTAGCCTGTGATATAAACAAAACATGCCGAGGGCACAAATATATCTCCCAGTGACTGACACTACTCTATAATAGGCTCATACTACATGTGAAGCAGTACTCCTCAATGACCCTGTCAAGAGCAGCCTTGACAACTAGCTGGGTGATTGTAAAGTCACCTGGGGTGGCACCTATATCCCTGTCCCTGGGGTGGCACCTATATCTCATGGACAGGGCCAGTCAGTGCAGCTCACAAAATCACTCTAACAATGACTAGGCTAACTATGCTCAATAAGGGTACTTGTGTTTTTACACAACTAGGCTTGTAAACACTCTAAGGTCACTAGGATAGTAGCCTCCTATGAACCTATAAAGCTATAAATCTATGCAAACTTCCTAACATCGTGTCTCCCACATGGCCCGCTGATGACATCTACTATAAGTTGACCAGTATTCTTGTGAAAATCAGACTTGTGCCATGGCACTTGCATAAAGTACTGTGTTATGTAGTCTGTGTACTTAGATGGGTAGGGATTCTTTCCTCACTGCAACAAACATGTGTGTGTGTGTTTGTGTGTGTGTGTGTGTGTGTGTGTGTGTGTGTGTGTGTGTGTGTGTGTGTCTACAGAAGATCAGAAGTGTGTATCCTACAGTTACTGCTCTAATGCCATGGATGGACAGTATTTTGATACTTGGAGATGCCTACACATATATTTCATGCAGGTCTCCCAACCTCTTGTCTCCCACATCACCTGCCAATGTCATCTACTATAAGCTGACCTGCACTTTTGTAAAAATCACACTTGTGCCATGGTGCTTGTGTAAAGTACTGTGTTCTATAGTCTTTGTACTTAGGTAGGGCTTCTATTTTTAATGAGTGTGGAGAGCATTTTACAACATCATGTGGGACACTGTTATTACATATAGTCCTCAACAGATGCTGCTGATGTCATCCGCTATGACGTGTTGTCCGAGACACTCCAAGTTGGACTTGTGCCATGGCGCATGTGTAAAGTACTAAGTTCTGTTGTTTGTTCTCACAGTGGTTAATTGTGTGCGTGTGTGTGTGTGTGTGTGTGTGTGTGTGTGTGTGTGTGTGTGTATGTATGTATATATTGCTTGAAATTACACAGAGCATTTTACACCAGCATGTGGGACACTGTTATTACCACATTGTCCTCAACAGATGCTGCTGATGTCAACAGGTATAAAGTGTTGTCTGAGGCACTTCAAGTCAGACTTGTGCTTGTGTAAAGTACTGAGATCTGTAATCTGCGTACTAAGATAGGTAGTGGTTCTATTCTCACTTCAGTCAAGTGTGTGTGTGTGTGTGTGTGTGTGTGTGTGTGTGTGTGTGTGTGTGTGTGTGTGTGTGTGTGTGTGTGTGTGTGTGTGTGCGCGCGCACGCACATGCATGTGTGTGCTGTTGCTTGACATTACAGAGAGCATTTTACACCAGCATGTAGTACACTGTTAGCATATTCTCCTCAACAGACACTGCTGATTTCATCAGCTATATCAGATTTGTGGATATACAGTACTTCCAGTAGGGCAGGGTCAGAGACTGGCCTGGAGGCCAGGCAGATGTCACCTCATCCTATGTGAGACAGATTACAGCTACATGGCTTTTAATCTATATACATCCATCATGGCATGGTTTGTAGGCTCTGTGTTTTCTTTATAAGCAAGCCCTGTGGTTTCTCCAACTGCTGCATGTGTCTGCTGAGGTACATGCAAATGAGATCATTATAATGTATTAGTTTTTTGATGAGGTTTAAGTACAGTGCTGTCATACAATCCTAAGATCTGAATATGCTGGTGTGACTTATGATGTGCACAATGTAGGCTTTCAATACCAGTGTGGACACTTGGTGGTCAAAGTTCAGATTGCTATCTACATGCAGTCCCAGTGTCTCCATCATTGGGTTTCAGCATAGCAGGACTGCTGTCAATACTGTGATTAACATGGAATTCCACTTTTAAGATGAACAAAAACACATGTCTGCATTTATTTGTAGATTTTCCTTTGTCACCAATCATTTGTCTCTGTTATCTCCTCCTGTATTATGTTATCATCATTGCTGGGCTCAATGATTGCACCCAATATGCAAGAATCAGCAAACGTGGTAAGCCAAAGGACATATACTTTAGCCTGAACTGTCAAGAACTAGAGTCCAAACAGTGAAGGTCCCAAACACAGATCCCTGGGGCTTGCCAATGGTGACAGCTCTGCTGGTACAGGTTGATTCACAAGCTTTCACAGTATGTGTTCTGTTGGTGAGCCAATTGGTTACCCATCTGTTGATGTAGAGATTAATCCCTAGCTGGGAGGGCTTCTCAATGATACCTGCATGGGGGATTGTGTCAAAACCCAAGGCCAGATAATGATAGTCAGTATGCACTGTCTTACTTTCATCCAGGCCTATCACACAGAATGACTGCGCTGTGACAATATCAGAGATTGCCTATGGCTTGACTCAGGACATACACTTTCCTGATGCAGTTGAAACCACACTTCAACACACCCTCCACATGGCTATGTTCCCATAGAAGGGTGTGCATCAACATGCACTTATATGAGTTGGGGGGACAGCACCTGATGCATGCATGTATAGAGACATCCTGACTCTTCTCAATTGTAAAGCAGACCAACATGTTAGCATGACCCTCTTCTAAATGGACACTAGTAATATTCCAGCTGTGTGGAATAGACTTGTGCGAGCTGTTAATGCTAAATCATGTCTGTTATATTGGATAGATGTCCTCAAAAAGGTCATTGAGGGCATGCATGATGATAACATTATCATCCTGTGGAACTTGACCAGGTCAAGGCATTTGATACAAATCCACACTGAGGTATTCAATCAACACTGTCATATGTGGTCATAAACAGCTATATGATCAAGTGGGTCGACCAGTTTGTCACATACATGGCATCTCACTATATTGAAATGTGTGAAGTGACCTATATCGCAGGTCCAGTCATCAGGTCCATACATCAGGGCTGTCAGCTAGGCCTCTTCCTGTCCATTATTTAAGTGATGGACATCACAGATGACATGCACGTCCTTGGTCCAAACAGCTGCATGAAGACCTACAGATTGTGGGCAATCATTGACTCTAAGTGTGATATTAGTATAATACAGACAGTATCAACACATACCAAATATTGCTACTACAGCCATGACAACACCTGCAATGACAAAAAAAACATGGGGGGAATTTGTTAAGTCAGGTACACAAACACACAACCCAAGTATAATGTATACATTATATCCTATAATCAGACCAACAGGTATGTGACCCATGTTGTGGGTACATAGTAAGTTGAACATTCACCAGCATGTGGTCACAGTGCTGACTACTCTACTGGGTATGTGAAGAACATCCACATAAGAGGCCACAATACCTTCATAGTTCCCAGACTTTGTCACATCAGTAACTGAGTACAATGCATCCTTCTTCATGTTCACCCCTACACATCCTCCTATGTCAAAGTGACCTATCACACAGCTTATTGGCCATACCTAGGTATTCTTTTTAAGGAATATACATGACTGTCTGATGGTGCGGAATACCAATCATGTTGTTACACCAGATGCATGTGTGCTACTTGTTCTGCTGATGTACACACTACATACGTGGGTGTTTGACAACATTAATGGCATGTATATCATTCGTGACATTGTGGATTGTACCATATATGTATATGCCATGCACACCAGTCAACTAGCTTGTATAGCTCATACTGTTGCATACAGATATAGCAGTGTCTCTCTTAACACCTCCAGCAGATGTTACAGTACCAGGACAGTGTGCACGGTTACCCTTATAGAGTGTGGATGTATCATAATAGTTGTTCAAGTGTGTGTGTGCAGACTCATCTCTTACCACTCTAAATCACATATGTTATGTCAGGAGCATGGGGCTACTGGTGGTATTATTCTGATATTGTCCATGATTGTGGTTGGTTCTTTTAATGTTTTCCATGAGCCTTTACCTGTGCCCACCTTGCTGGAGAGCTCTGCTGAGAGTACAGTCATATTCAGGCGTATCAGTTTGCACAGCTTCATAATATGCACCCTACCCCAATTGTATGTCAGATCCCTGATAGATATCCTCTGCATTATTCATGTAAGGGTGCTTATCTCACACAGACATCCTCCCATTGTTATGTCACCTAGTGTGACAGTCACAGACAACACATTTTCACTGTATAGTCCGTATTGTACCATATAGATATGTACTTGGTGTTGCTTCTACAACCATCTTCCATTGACATGCTATCCTCTTCTGTACATGAGGCAATTTCACCTATCCTCTCTCCCTGTGTTTATTCTAACAACTCATCTGTGTGTCCCTATTGAATACACACACTTCCCTTGAGTAATCATTTTACATGGCAGTCCATGTCCTGTTATAAATCATTAACATAGCTTCAGTGCAGAATGCCAGAAATGAGATATGACAGTACTCTGCACTGTAGATACACTGTCCTGTATGGTGTCTGGACCATATACTTCACATTTATACCTCACAACTGTCCAGATATTCCCAGGATGTCTAGATGTGTTCCTTATCAAATTTGTGGCTTTCTGCCATATCACTGGGATGATTTCTATACTGATGTGACTCAATATTCCATACATTTGAATTCATACCTCTCAACTCTCCTGATTTGTGCAGAATGTCCAGCTTTTGCGTCATATTTTTGATCTTTTCCTGATAAGACTTTGATTTTCCGGTGAATCACTGGCATGTCATTGCAGATTGAAGTCAGAAAATAATGACAAACATTTGAATTTCAAACTTCATGCTCTTCAGAAAATTCATGCTACTGTAAAACATATTATTTTATCAGCTTTCTAGGTTTGTAAGAGCAATATTAGAATCTGTCCCTATTTTTGGCCTTTTGTCCCCCATTATTTATGACTTTATCCAGATTTTTTGCTCCAAGAGGTTGAGAGGTATGTTTGAATTTAAATCTACCACATTTGTATGTGATATCTATGTCAAATATGCCCCCATTTCTGGTTAATTGTTCCTGCAATATGTTGGCCTTTGTGCAGATGCGTTGAACTAACAGATTGAGAGCTATCTGTGCAGCCCTGTTGATCATTGTGGCATTCTGTGCAAAACCATGGATGGTAGATGCTCTCCTTTAAACAGAACTGCTATCTGCATTTGCTTACATGGTTTCCTGGCCGACAACACTGTTGCCAGCTGCAAAACCTCGCCTACATGCGGCACATGGCATGAATATGCATTCCACTGTAGTGCGCACTACCATTCGCTGCATACCACTGCTCACACATGGAAACTCCTTGTAGGCTTCACATGGAACCTACATGGAGTTTATTGATTCTCGAGTCAAGTGTACAAGTGCACAAAAAATAAAAAATGTGTGAAATGATAGCAGTTCACAGACACATTCAAGTCTATGCATTCGGACCCCAGAAATGGATCCTAGAAATTGTTCAGAACATTATACAGTTTAGGTCACTCTGGGGGATACTCACTAGGACTGGTAAATGTTTCCCTTTTCTAATTTTGGCTTATCGTACTTAGGCAGTTTACCACAATTATAGTCATTTTACTTTAGAGTGGGAAAGGGATAAGATGAGGTTGTTTCAGCATTTTTTCATTGTTTTTTTATTATTTCATGCCGATACACACCTTACCCCCCAGTGACCTACTAATCCTTTCATTCCCCTGTCCTAGCATGTGCATATAACTCTTGTGGAGTGCAATCACATTTATTACAAGTGTAACTGAAGGTAACATTTAAACACTAGGCAGTTGTCTTCCTTAGCTGGTGAGACTTTTAATTTCATTTTTCTGTTTTTTAATCTGTTCCTGGATACAAAACACATTGTATATATAATCACTAACTCCGGTGGCACATCTTCCCCACCAGTGTCCCAATGGCACATCTTCCCCACCTAGGGTTGTCACCTATCCCTCTTGGTAAGGGACAGGCCTCTTTGGGCAGTTATGTCCTGTGTGTGGGGGGGGGGGGGGGGCTAAAAATGGCAAATATCCTGATATTTTAGAACAAAAAAAATCCTAATTTTCTTTAATACTTGCATAAAACAGATATTTTGTATTTGAAACATCTAAATGTTATATGAAATAGCATAATCAACTCAAATGCTATAAGTGTAAACTTTTATTTTGGCAAAAAGTGAAGCTCAGTCCTTTGAATTGGCCGTGGGCATGTTTTGTCCTGCAAAACCTCAGGTTTCTACAAAAAATGTCCCACTTTGGGCATTTGAAAAGGTGACAGCTTAATGCAGGCCCAGCTAAAATTTTTATATCTCTAACTCTCTAGTCACCATCCAGAGATATGGCATGGAAGTATGGAGTCATGACCATATCCCTTGTGACCTGGGTTTAATTAGTAGCCAAAGCACTGGATTTAATTAGTAGCCAAGGCACTGAAGCAGGCAGACAGAGTGAAAGGGAACTGAAGGGAAGGAATGTCTTGCCTTTCTCAGTAGGGAAGGTAGAGATACACATAACTGGCAGCACATGCAGAAGGTACTGTTTCCCCTGGTGGCAGTTGGAGAAACTGTCTGTGGTGCTACCTGACAGGTGAGTGGAGACTATCCTCTTAGTGTGCAATCTTTGTGGAAGTGAGGTCCAATCTAGTGTTGACATCCACTGCATATTCGTCTATGAGGTTGCTTCCTGAACATGTGCAGGGAGGATATGAATATAAGTAGAAAACTCCTGATGGTTGCCTTGATGATGATTCCTATGTTTAGTCGCTCTTCACCCACTAGGTGCAGAAAAGTACATCTGATGATGGAGAAATAGAGAACCTGATGGTTTTGCAGGCAGCTGACAAGAAAACAATATTTGTTTGGTCCAAGTTTCCTCTGCTGGATAACGTCACTTCTCACTCTTCCTTTCACCAAAATAGCAGGCCATCTGCTGCTCAGTCCTTCTCCCCTTCAGCTTCTCAGGTGCCATCTTCATAATTTTAAACCCAGTCATCTGCATCATAGTTGATGAGACATCTGCTACATCAGCAAAGTCAGTTTCCTACATTGCTGTTTCACCTAATGCTTGGAGTACTGGTGTTACTAATGTACTTTGTACTAGGCACACATGCTTCAATTCTGCTCCATATTTTTAACCTTTTTTCTTTTTCTTTTCTTTTTCTTGTCTTTCATTGGTAATTAGGCAAGCATGCAAGATTCACTCAGCATATATGCCTGTTTTTTAGAACTCTTCTGGAAACATCTACATAGCATGCAAGTACAAACTGTGGGGATCAAACAGGTTAACTGCCTAAACCAGATTAATGCCAAATCATTACTTTAATAAATGCATTTATAATATCTATGAAGGCAAGAACACATCTGTCTCTTCACTAGAGAAACACACAAATTAATATAATGCTGTTATGCTGGTGATACATTTATTCCACTTAAAACGTGCAACAGATTCATACCAGAATTCTGCTCATCACCTTTACATAAACTCCATTAACTGCTGTGCATTTTGTATATACTCATGTATTCTGCTGCATTTGTTAATGCTGTTATTGAACCAGCTTGTATGTTGGTTTGATTTTCTATCTTAAAGAAATTAAAAGTTTTGGAAAAAATACAAAAACAGCGTAATTAAAAAAAAATATGTATTTATTTTATGTGACCTCTGCAAAGTAGATTAAGGCAGATGCTAGTTATTTTCAGCAGTGATCTGTGAGTTTTACTCTTGCAAGTAACTTCCTAAACATTATGCTGTTTGCAAGTCCATCTTGTCAGAATCTAAACCATGGGATACAGCCTATAAAATATGTTTAGCTAATTACCTTAACCACCACGTCATACTCCCACTCTTCCTTCCCCACTTAAAGTAACAGTTTACATGGGCAAATGTTTATTTTAAAGTAATTATCTCTTTCCCATAGGACCAAATGGTGCGAGCATTCAGCATATTTTGTTTGAAATGTGCTAACTAATCCACCTTAAATTTATTGTTTGAACTAATATGTCAAATTCAGTTAAGTCTTTGTCAATGAGTGCCACCCTTTATTATTGAAACCATTTACATCTGCTTTTTAAATTCCCAAATACAACTGCAAATTTAAAAGGCAGACATATGTCAAAACATCCTGAATAGAAGTCCTGCAAAGCAGACAAGCCTGGCTGATAAACATCCTTCTGTTATCATTCAGCTTGTGAAATATGTTATTCTGATTTTCTGGTGATGATAAAATAAACTGTACTTTGCACAGGTAGGAGCGACACTAGTAAATAAATGGACTGCATTCTGAAACCATGCATGCACAAGTTTGTGAAAGGCTTCATTATCCGTGAAGGGGCAAGTAAGGCATTAGGGGTACTCTTCACAAATCAACATGTCATGGTTCCAATTAGCAAGCTGGAAAGGAAACATCTGGTTCAGTAATGAGAAAGGTGAAAAACAGCAAGCTGATAGCCGTGGTGTGTTCAGGATAAAGGAGCTTAGAATTAAAGGATTGTTTTCTGACTTCTTGAGCATAAAACACAGTCTGATGAACTCAGAAGGTAAACATAAGTAGATAACAGCTGGGATTAGACAGCACATGGAATATACAGCAGTGATTCAGGAACCATAAGGAATTTGTGTTAAAAATTCCCAACAGCTGGTGTATTAACAACAGCAATATCCAAGACATTATGATATGTCCATAGCGTACTGACGGCGCATCACTTCCGCCTGGTGTATCAGCTGTTTTCTCAACTACATCAGTCCATAGTTCTCACTCTCTCTGTGCCTCCTGCCCAGTCCTAGCTCACAACCACTTAAAGCCCCCCCAACAGCCCCCTTTGTAATTCATAATGAATCTGACATTTTATGAATCTTTTCATTTTGTTTTTTGAGAGATCCTTCTGAGAGAAGGTCATTCTTATTTGCAGAATACCCCCCCCCCCCAGGCCAGTCTTTCAACTTCCCCTTATCTTGATTTCTGCCTTGCACCCTTTCTATACTTCCACTAATCATTTAAAGTCAGACTGCTGCTCCTACAGCTATTTTCTCTCCCTCTGTGGTTAGGAGGCTGGTTCATTTCCTCCTGCTCTTTCCACCCTGTGGTCTGAATATTTTGGCTGACTTCCTCTGCATTACACTTTAAAAGCTGCAAGTCTCACTTAAAATGCAGATACAGGAAAGTAAGATTAATTGCAATTGAAGATTTATCAGGATTTGATACAGTCAGTGAGTCACTTTTCTAGCCCTAAACCCGTCTTCTACTTTGTCCTGGGTTTGGTCCCTATATATTGGATAGAATTATTCAGCTGTTTAATTATGAGTAGCCAGTCCCAAATCCTTTCTTCCACTAAGACCATTGACTTAATCATACCCATCCAATGTATGCATCCACAGACTTTTGTCCCCAGGAACTACCCTTCCTATTTCATGGCTCTGAACCATTAAACCTTGTTCATATCATGTCTTTCTCCTGTAGTAATCTAGTTCTTCTTTGTTTCTCTCATTTGTCATCTTGATCTTTATAACACAACAACAGCAGCAAACTATTAAGACAAAAAATGACCAGCTCAAGGTATGACCACTAAAGTTTAATGGTAAATGCTTTCTTGATCTTTATATCATCCCCAGACAAATGACTCTTTTTTTTTTAATCCATGTGTGTCACAACATATGCCTTTGACTAACAGCACAGATCTTTAGAACACTCTCTTTCACTGATCTTAGTACTGGCAACACCCCTCCAACTACAAGCATCTGTATACTCCCAATAAGCTAGCTTTTGATCCAGATGCATAAAGGCAGAATTGTGTGGAATGATTGATGAAAAATCAAGTGAAATATTTTCTGCCATCACACTGATGGTTACAATTACCAGCAAAGAAAATATATGCCATACTATCCACTAGAAGGATCTTTTCTTCTTCTAAATACACACACAGATGCGCACGCGTATGCATGCTCACACATACACACACGCACACACACACACACACACACACACACACACACACACACACACACACACGCACACGATCACACACCCACACAGATATGTGCATGCAAACTGTTTAAGTATCTCTGAGTCCCTAGTTCCTCCTCATATTCCAAAACTGCTGGTCTCTTCTTAGAATATCCAAAAGCCCAAGGATCTGTCCATCTAAATTCTATTTCATGTTTACTTTGCTCCATATATATAGTACCAAATAGCTCTTAATTCTTTCAAACAACATGACACACAGTATGTCATATAATTGTTATTGGTCTTTATATGTGGTATATGCTACTAAAAAAGGCATAATTCAAAAGATCACTCTCTTATGAATGTTTCCTGTCAGCTTCAGGAGCTTATTAGCAATAATTAACTACTGATAAACTCAGAAGGTAATTCTTAGATGAAGAAGACTTAAAACTGACAATGCCCCCTGCCTGTCTAACAATGCTATAAATCTTATGCAGAACAGGGATAAGGCCTGGAAAAAGGTGACAAATGAAGAAAACACCAAAACTTCTGCAGGCATGTAGAGATTTCAGAAACTTTACAAAAAAACAGAAAATCTGTGACAAACCAATGTTAAATTACAATAATCTGCAGAACAGCCATAGTCATAATCCCAAACAATGCTGGTGCTCATCAATGAATTAATCCATCCAGACACACACACACACACACACACACACACACACACACACACACACACACACACAAAAAAACAATCCAAGTTCTTCACTTAATCTCGCTCACTGTCTCTCTCCATTTGAAACCATGGCTGGATCCAGCACAAAGTGACCTTGGCAGCTGTCTAGGGCACAATTCAGGTTGGGAGGCTTGGACAAACATACAATATTTCACAGAAAAAATAATTTTAAAATTTTAATTAACAAAATACTGGCCAGTTTTCCTCTCTGCATTCACTTAAAAATATTAGCATTTTTTTTGCATGCCATCTCTTCTCTCATCAGCTTAAAAGAGATCATCATCCAATGAAAGAGACTGGAGGTTGCACACAAAGCAATGAGAGACATCCAGGAATTGGCTATCTGATTTGAGGTAGAGTTCGGTTTTCTTGACTTGCAGCACAGAAAAGAGATTATGGTTACCATGTGGTGCACAGACTTCTGAACAGGAAAAATTATGCATTTAATGTGGATAAGTGAACAAATGAGATTACCTTTTTTGCAACAGGTCATAGGTCTCAACTTCTTAGCACAAAAAATTTGGACAAAGTCAAAAATAATGGGGGGACAAGGCCCCAAAAATAGGGACAATTTTTAAATATTGCTCTTATATACTTAGAAGGTTGCTAGATTAAAATGTATTGTGTTGCCATACATTTTCTGAAGGATATGAAATTTGAAACTCAAATGCCTGTCATTATTTAGTAAATTCACTCTTCACTGATTTACAACAAAAATCCAGAAAATCATGCATTTTATGAGGAACAGACAAAAACAAAAAACATGAGGCAAAAATCTGGATATTCTGTGAAAATCTGGACAGTTGAGAGATATAGTTTCAGATGAGTTTAAGGGCATTGGAGACTGTGTGTGTGTGTGTGTGTGTGTGTGTGTGTGTGAAATACCTTACTTAGAGAGCTCAGTAAAGTTAAGTAGCTTGCTCAGAGATTCAAACCCTGCACCTTAGGTATAGTTGGCAAGAGCCTTAATCCAACTGCCAAACCTTTGTTAACTTTTGTTGTTTTCTTTGGCATATCACTCAGGATTACAGTCTGTCAGTGTCAATTATTAGAGTTTCACTGTTTTTGTGGTTCACAAAAACATATTGATGCAAAACATGTTCATTTTCGTAACTTTATAAGTGATTTGGAATAGTCTGCTCTTATCTGTCTCCAATACTGCAGAACATCTTTCATTTTTCCTCATATTTATGACCTATCCTTGAGCAAGTCACTTAACCAGACAGTGCTTTGGGCACCTGGAAATTTGGGCTAGGTTATTCAATGATTCCTTAGATTGTGAGCTTATTAACTACCCATTAACCAAGGTGGTTATGGTGTAAAGAAAGGACACTGATTTAGTAAACAGGAGTGCAATCATATGAGCTCTGTTTGGTTGTGATCCTTGATTTCCTTAGTGTTGACAGTGTATTTATTATTTTGCTGTGAATAAATTGGAGAGCATGAAGTCTATAGGTTTAATGATAATATTTTAATTTCGTTTTCACATCTGACAACATGGTATACCACCTATAATTACTCAGGAAGCTTTAACAGCCACTGAAATATGGCTTTGTAACTTACAACTCATGCTCAACCCAAGAAAGACCAAACTACTGCTTTTTTTTCCCAAATCTCTCACGAAAAATAGTCTTCTCTCTTGATAATACAGCCATTGAAGTCACTTTTCATAGCAAATTATTATGGGTGATAGTGGATTATAAGCTTACATTTGACCTGCATATAGAAAATTGCAGAAGAAAAACTCCTTGAAAAGTAGGGATGCTTTACAGAGCCAAAAATTTCTCACCGACACAACTAAAGTTAAATTTGCCATTACTTATCTCCCTCCCACACTTCTTTATGGTGCTCATATCCTTACTAACCTGCAGGCTTCACAAAAATTAAAACTTGAACAATGCTATAACAAAGTTGCTAAATTTGCAGCAAATACCCCTTTCAGAACTCAACACTGTATAGCACTAAAAGCCTAAATTAATTAGAAGTTCCTCATTAACTAACATGCACACAGTTACTTACCACATATAAAATTATCCAGCATCCATATGCCTATCCAGCACCAAAACCATGCTACACAACTATGTTCCCAGTTGGTCATTGCAGCCCAATGACTAAAAACTCCTGTCTGTCTAAAAACCTATCAAATCTTCTGGGCATTGTCTGTAAGGTCCGGAACTCCTTACATGTATCCATCAGGTCAATACCCTCACACATATCTTTCAAAACCACTCTAAGAGATTTCTTAGCTAAAATCTGGCTCTGTTCTTGCTCGAAACCAGGATAAACTATATCCCTAAATGTGAACAAGTACCTTTAATTCCTTATACCCCCTTATTCTCCCATCTTCACTTACTTCTATCAAATTCTCTTCCCTGATTTTCTCTTTAAATGTACCATGAGCCTGTTTTTCCCTCACTTCATACCGAAATTCCTTTTTGTATTAGACTAACTTACCTATAATTTCTCTACAAACTGTCTAAACTTTCTATAAATATTAAATGCTTGTCACATACATTGTATTGATTCTTAACCAATGTTTTTATATCATTGCTAAGTTATTTAAACTGCAGATTTTTTGCTTTACTTTTGAAGGTTGTAAAATTATTGTACTTAAAAGTTTTTATAATAATTTAGAGCTTTTCTCCTTGAATCTTCACTGAAAATGGGCTTCTACTGAGTTGTACTTTCCTGGTAATCAAATGACAATAAATAATTAAATTTAGCTTGTTTTTTGTAGGTACACAAATGTGAAATTCACTGTTTGGGCTACAGCAGTTTGACTAGCACTTAATGCAGATGACTAAGGCTATGAGCTGTTAAAGAGCTGTTTCCTGCAGTACGGTGGTTTGATTCACTCAGCCTTTGTTTGTCTTTTATATGACTCTACCAAATTGCTTTACCAGACAGTACTCCTGGACTTCTCCTGAAAAGCGATACTTGCGTTCAGTGAGCTATCCAAGGTTTTTATCAAATACATTATATATTTGCCTTTTGAATTCATGCGTCCTTCACATAGATGTTAATTAGTACTCCATTATACACTATTTGAGTAAGAATTCTGTGCATCTCTTGACTAAATGTGAGTTTCAAGGGAGGAGAAGTTTACTGTTTCTCATGCTTAGTCTGTTTTCTACATGACGGTGTTTTGTTTAGAAAATGACTGCCAGTGTTTTTCTGTAAAATCTGAAATAAAAGTTTTAAATGAAATCCATATCTCTGTGATAATTGAAAAAGTAAAGAAGAAAATGGTTTATATATACCGAGTCTGAACATTGTTTATGGTAAATGGTTGTGAAAGACAACCTAGTAATGTGATATTGGTATGGCTAGCAGGGGCCCGATTCATTACCATGCATATGACCACATTTGTCCATGATACAGATATGCTGATTCTGGAAGTGTATGCTGCAACAACACACAATTATTAGCCATTCAAGTAGATCAGACATGCGCTGAGTGATGTCAGAAAGGATAGCTACTCTTGATGACAGAGAAAGCAGAGAGAAGTCAAAAATGAGATGCAGATGTCCTGCAAGCATATAATATGCAGTAACATTTCTGATTTTTGTATGACTTGTGGATGGCTGAATAAAAGTTACTGCAGCATTTATATTGTCTGTAATTGTTTTGCTTTATTCATTGCACTAAAGAATGGAATTAATTTATTAATTCATTGATAGGGCCGGATTGTGTAATATAATCTGAATATGTTGCATTTTAGTAGTTAAGACATGTTACATTTTAGTAATATATTTTTGCTGTACCTTCTTTACAGCCAGCAGCAACTGTAAAAACATTGAAATTTGTCAGGTCATATAGTCTGCATTATTTGGAGGGATGATCAGGCAGAACTGTTTGCACTTTAGCATCCATTATGTAGTCATAGTGGTGTACTACTGTTGTCCAGTCTTCTCTACAAGATCAGACTGCAAAGGATTTCTGCAATAAGTTAAAAACTGTTAGTTTGACAGTAAGCACAAATGACTAGGGTCTGAATTTTCCACCTTCATTTACCTACTGCATGACACTGAGCAAATCACTTAACCAGGTAATGATATGGAGCAACTGGGACTTTGGTCTAGGCTCCTCAATGATCTCCAGGACTGAATTTTTAGTAACTATGAACCTGTTGTCATTGTTTGCCCACCATTCCCTGTTGCATAGCTGATCTAGTTCAGGAAATGTTATGGTAATATTGTCAGCATTTACAATGGAACATAGGCAATTTATTCTCTAAGGGCACCAGGCACTGCATTTGTAGATGAAGCACTGAAATGCAAAGTTGTTTTCCAGCAGCAACCTCTGCTTTAGTCATAGTTTCTTTAATTTTGAATTATTTAGATGACTTTTACTTCTGCAGAGATTGTATATATTGACTTAGCATATGCTATTAGGTGATTAATATTTCTTATGTTCATAGGTTCATAGGTTCATAGGTTCATACTAGGCTATCTGCCCGAGGGCATTTACAAGCCTAGCCCATCGTTTTGTGGCTTACGCCACCCCTTTAGTATGGGGAACTATACCCATTATTTTGCTGTGCCTCTGTCGAGCAGTGACACTGAGGTAATCCCTGGGGTATATCTGCAATCTCCCATCCATTGGTCAAGATTTCTCTTGAACAAGGCCAGCGAGGTGCTCTGCCTCACATGTACCGGGATTTTGTTCCACAGCATAGGGAGTCTTTGGGTGATGAATCTATCCCTCCAGCACGTCCTATTAATAGCCGTGTCGAGGTTTAAGTCTCCCGCCCTTGTGGCTCTGATGGATCTAGATTTTTGAGGTGAAGCATATTCATCAAATCTGGGTTTGACATGGCCTTGTATGTTAGGCAAAGGTCACCTCTGAGCAAGCGGTGGCGACTGAATAGAGCTGGAGTTCTTTCAGTCGGGCAGCATAGGACAGATTTTTGAGACCCTTTATCCTTTTGGTGAGGAACTTTTGTGGCCTCTCCAGCTGCTGCAAGTGTCGGGTCAGATACATCCCGAATGGGGCATTGTACTCAATCATTGGTCTGATGAGTGATGAGTAAAGGGAAACTATGACCTCCCTTGATCTAGATGAGAATCCCTTCATGATAAGGTGGGCAATGTAGAAGGTCTTCCTAACTACTTTAACTACATGGGTGTCGAATGACAGACTACTATCAACCTGGGTCCCCAGGTCCCTGATAACTTCTTCTGTGCTCAGTGGATTGCCACCTATTTGGTAGCTAGGGGTAACCTTGTTTTTCCCAAAGGGTATGACTATGCATTTTTTGGCATTTAACTTCAGGCCGTGGCTCTGGCACCAGTTATCCATTTCTGTGAGACCCTTCTGAAGGATATCTGTGTCAGATGTGTTTTCTACTATGGCGCCCAGTTTGCAGTCATCTGCAAACTTTGTCAGCCATAACCCTCCTGTGTTTGCTTGTACTGGAAAAGTAGATGCCAAACAAGAGTGGGCCCAGGACTGAGCCCTGTGGGACACCACTTGTGACAGGCTTTGAGTCTGACATGGCGCCAGCAACTCTGACCCTGTGGGTTCTGTCACTCAGCCAGTTTGCAACCCATCTTGTGATGTATGGGTTAACATTTAAGCTGATGAGTTTTTCAATGATACCCGAGTGGGGTATTGTATTGAAGGCCTTAGCCAGATCGAGGTAGGCTGTATGGACTGCCTTTCCCTCGTCAATGGCTTTGCTGACTGTTTTGAAGAAGTCAACCAAGTTTAAAAGGCATGATCTGCCTTTGACAAAGCCAAACTGGGTTGGATCCAAAGTCTGCAAATTCCCTATGTCTTTATTTATGAGGTCCATTATGATCCTCTCCATGGCTTTGCAGATAAGGCTTGTCAAGCTAATGGGCCGGTAATTTCCAGGGTCGGTGGAGGCACCGCCTTTGTGAAGTGGGACCACAGTTGCAGTGCGCCACTCCTGGGTGCGTATCCAGAGGTAAGACTTTGATTAAACAGCTGTCCTAGCTGTGGGTTTAATTCCTCATTGAGTTCGTGGAGCACACAGCCGGGGACACCATCAGGTCCCATGGATGCTGTGTTTTTTGCTTTGGAGAGAGCAGTTCTCACTTGGCGGCTGGAGATGTTTGGGGGGCTGCAATCGTTTGGTATAGATATCTCTCCTTTGGGGGAGGGGAGAAGTTTGCACTGAACCTGTCAGCCAGTATGTTGGCAATGTCTGTAGGATCAGTAATCTTCACATCATTTTGAACTAGTTCTGAGCATATCTGGGAGTTTCCTCCTAGGTTTCTAACATAGCTAAAGAAGGCCTTATGATTGTCTTTTGAGTCTTTAGCTATTTTTCTCTCGAAATTTGCTTTGGATGATTTTATGAGAGCTCTTAGTTTTTACTTATAGTGATCAAGGGTGTCTTACCTTTTAAGGATTTTGCTCTATCTTGTAGTAGCTTCCTCCTTTTATTGTAGAGTTTGTTTATGGCTGGGGTCCACCAGACTGGACGCTTGCCTTTGGTACTAAGAGTCTTTGTTTTGTTTGGGATTGCCTTATCCATGCAGTCCTGCAGGTGCTGGTAGAAGGTGTTTGTAAGTGATTCAGCGGCTTGAGTACTGTTTTCCATGCTCGGGGCCTTAAAGGAGACCACACTAGTCTTTAGAAGTGTGAAGTCGGCTTTTGAGAAGTTCTTTACTGTGGTCTTTTTATTTCGGGTGGGGTGGGATGAGGACCTCCAGCGAGATTAGTTTGTGATCTGATCTCACCAGTGAGGGGTATACTTCGGTGTTGAACATTGTGCTCCCATGTTCGTGATGATGAGATCAAGTATGTTATCTCCTCTTGTGGGGATGGTGACTAGTTGTTCCATGGCATTTGAGTTTATGAATTCCAGGAACTTTTGGGCTAGGGTGTTTGGGCTTGAGTAGTGTTCCCAGTCTATATTAGGGTAATTGAAGTCACCTAGTATGATGGTGTTTGGTGATACATTTATCCCCTCTAGTGTTTTCAGGAAGGCCATGTGAGGTTTCTGAGTTTGTGAGGGTGGCCTGTAACATGCTACAATTTGCAGAGCAGTCTTGCCTATGGTTAATTGCACCTGGATGGTCTCCGATGCATCGTGTGTTGCCACCAGTCTTGAGGTGTGGGTGTCCTTGATGAATATGGATACCCCCCTCCTTTCTTGGTATTGTCCGGATTTTGGGGCCGAAACGCATGATATGAGGTAAAACCTGATAGCGCTGGGGTGCTCTCAGGAGCCTTGAACCAGGTTTCTGTCACAGCACAGACATCGATGTTCTCCATACTGAGAAGGGCCTCGAGTGCGTGCATTTTGAGATTTAGACTTCTGGCATTGAGCAGCATTACCCTTAGTTTTTTCCTTTTTGTGTTCTAGGGTGGTAGGTTTAGAATTTGAGCCTTGCCTAAAAAGGCACTATGGGGTGGCAAGAGCCTTTGCCAATATCTGGAATCCCAGGGTGACAGGTGCAAGCCATCCCTTGAAGCAGCGTGGCTTGTCCAGCATGTCATCCCAGGCAGACAGATACTGGATCCCCTTTGAATGACACCAGTGTTTAAGCCAATTGTTAAAGCTGATCATCTTATCTCTGTATTGTGGCATCACTCTTGGTGAAGGTAGGATACTGCTCAAGGTCAGGGTCATACCTGCCTGGGCTACATAATCAGAGAGCTCCTCAATGTCTCTTTTCATGTAGTCCAAGGAGGTACGTCTCAGGTCGTTTACACCAGCGTGGACAATGACTGAGTCATATTTGTACTTGCTGTTGAGAGACCTGAGTGCTTGCGTTATGTGGCGGATTCTAGCGCCCGACAGGCAGCTTACTGTGACCTTCTCCTTACTCAGTCTGGTGAGCGGGACGTCAGTGTGTCTGACTATGGTGTCACCAATGACTAGTGTGTCTGGCATTGTGTTTGGCCTTAAGGGCTGTGACTGTTTGACACTCTGACTGTGAGGTCTATGTGTTGCAGGTGTTGTGTTTTGAGGTGGTGGTTGTTTGGGTGTCTGCTTTGGTGGCCTCTGCTGTTTTGGTAGATTTTTGATCAGAGCCTCCGAGTATGTCTTTGTGTGTTTATGTGTATGATTTGAGGTTGTAATGGTGCTATGTGAGACTGGGTCTATAGTGTGTGTGGTAACCTTCTCCTCCTGACTGGTCTTGCCAGTCCTGTGTTGAGAGAGCTCAGCCTCCAGTTTGGCCGTATAGTTGCATCTCTCGCATGTATTTGTGTTTTGTGGGAGGAGGAGAGGGTTGTCTGTGTACATGAGGCAATTGTAACATTGCCTCAGTATTCCCAGGTTCACCAGCTGAGCAGGAGAGGATACTAGCAACTGATCCCTCGACATGCTAGAAGGATAGACAAAAACTTTAAAAACGATTCAGGGGATGTGGGTGACCGAGAAATGGGGGTTACCTTTGGGGTACTATCTATGACAAGAGTGCCGTATCAAGGTAATAAGTACTGTAGGAGCAAGTGCTAGGTTTAACAGATAGAGAATAGTCTACTTGGAGTCAAGTGGAGATGATCTTTTAGTTATAGGATACGCTGATTAGATCAGTAGTATAGTTCGAGGAAGGTAGTTTTAAGGGAAAATTTGAAGAGTGGACTTTAGGTAGCCCGAATAGTTTAAACCTGCTTAACCGGCCTGCCCTAGTGTGCAACAGTGGCAGCTCAGCTAAATCACAAGCTACGCGTTTACCGCGTTTTATACCAGGGGGCTGGAAAAAGCTAGAAACTGGCCCAAAACGACCAATAAACTACTAGTTACTGGCTGAAACCTCACAAAACTGGACAAAAGGCAGCTCAATGCTTCCCACTCCCACTGGTAAGCAAGGTAACTTCCTCTCCCCCAAATAAGGCAAGGAAACAGTACACAGGAACTACAACCAAAGCCCAGGAATCAGCAACTCTGAAACTGGACTAAACTAGTAAAGCAGGAAAAACAAGAGATATTTTTTTTTTTTTTTGTGTTGTTGTTGAACATTTATGATGTTCTCATAAATACTGTTCTATTTAAACTGTGGTACACATGACTGGATATTATGGTATGATGTTAGTGATCTTTATACATTTTCATGTAGTTCATCCACCAAAGCTACCAGTAAAGACCATGTAATATAATTCTTTATAACAATAAGGGGTATACACAGTCAACAAAGTGTCTATAGCTGCCAGTGAAGGTGGGTGCTCTCTGTGGATGAAAGTACCTTATGCTCTTATCATCCAGTCATTTTTAAACAGTCTTTGATCTGGCTTTGCAGGGCAACTGTGCATGTGAATTCAGTTGGAATACTTTGGCTACTGTGCGTTTATATGAAACAAATATGAACTATGTGGCTTTGATCATTAATACTATTATTAATTTTGTTGACACAGACATCTGAGAAGGATGCAGTCAAAACATATTTATAATTGCTGGGTGTAAGGGATCTCTCTGCTTAAAAATAAATTACCCTACTAAGCTGATAAAGTTAAAAAGTCCTTAGTCTGTCTTTACAGGATGAGTATGCATTTGTGTAAAGCAAATTTTAATACTATACCACAGCCATTTTTATAACAGTCAAACATGCGATATATACACAGCCGATAAAGTGGCCATCATTTTTAAGTACAGATATTGGTGGATTTTAAAGACAAGTTTGAATGGCGTTTTATGGCTGAACTCTTCAGAAATGTGCATTTTATCATTGTTGGTTCATATATTTTGTTAAACTGTTTACTGGGAAAATGTTCAAAACTACAAATTTAAAATACTCTAACAAATGTTGCTGTATTAAGCAGTAAATATGGTTTAAAACAAACAAACAAGAAAAACAATCAGGAAGGTTAATAAAAGAATGCATGCATTTATGCATGGTTCTAAAATGAGTATATGGTGCCCATGGTTTAAAAACAGCCTGGGGCCCAAGGTACACTTAATCAGCCACTGACTAGATGCATTTTCAATGAATGTGAGTGTCAAGGGAAGAGAAGTTTACCATTACTCATGTCAGGTCTGTTTACAATGTGGGACTGTTTTCTTTAGCACTACTACACCACCTTTCAGCTTCAAAACTGTCCCTATTTCATATATAAAAAATACTTAAGAATCTCAACCCTTGTTCACCATTAGCTGATAGCCTTCCACCAGTATTTCTCAAGATAGCAGCCAATGCTATAACATACTCAGTATATGTCCATGTAAACAGGTCAATACAAGGCTCCATCAACAAAGCACAGGGACGATAGAAAATTTGCACCCTCTTTGTTCCTAGACTTAACTAAGGCCTTTGACACTGTATCACACAGCCAACTCCTACATTAAATGTCTTCCCTTTGTCTCTGTCACTCTTTTCTTACTTGGTTCATAAGCTTCTTGCCTGACAAACAAGAATCTGTTAAATGGTTCTTCACTCTATGCCCTTTCCTGCCAGGCGCCACAGGTGTATCCCAATCTCTACTATTGGTCCTCTTCTGTTTAATATATTCATCAACAATCTCTATACTTCCTCCCAACAAGCCTCTGTCTTGCAGTATGCAGATGACTCTGCTGTCATTTGTTCCTCTGATAGCCCAACCCATCTTCAACAAATAGCCCAAGAAGACTTTACATCTATTGAAAGCTGGCTCCATTATGTTTAATTACTGCTCATCCCTAAAAATCTACTCCTCTTTTTTCCCAGCTCACATAACCATGACAAAAGTAACTTCAATATCATCTTCCTAAACAACACTGTCATTGAAGTAATATCTCATACTAAATTACTTGGCATGACCATGGAAGACAGCCTAAAATCTGACCTACATATTCTAAATGCAATTAAAAAAAACACAACAAAATTTAGAAATGTTTACAATAAAAAAAAAAACTTCATCACAACTAATACTAAAATAAACTTGGCTAACACTTACCTACTAGCATCAATTCTATATGGAGCATCAATCGTTACAAACCTCTACAACTCTAACAAATAAACTTGAGCAATGTACTAACAAGATTGCATGAATTTCTGTAGACAAACCCAATCAAAACCACCACTGTAACACATTAAGAGAACTAAACTGGTTAGAACTTCACCATCATCTTGCATGCACCCAATTAATCACAGCATAAAAATAATAAACAATTCTTCAGCCTGCCATGCCCTTGGCACATATTGCTAAAATTGCACCCTAGAAAATCCCTTAAGAAAAAAATGATAAACAACTCCTTGTCATACATGGAAAAATAAATAAATCTGCAGGACACTCTATACTCTAAGTAGCAAAAACATGTCACTTGCTCCCTGTAATAATCAGCTCATCACCCAACCTTCACATATTCAAAACTTCTTTAAAAGCATTCCTTACTAATTTCTGGCTCTGCTCATGTTCCACAACAGGCTTGTCCCAGTCTATAATCCATTACCTTTCATATATTTTCTCATTCACTGCACTTTCATCTTTTAACAACAGTATTATCTGTCGCCCCACTGTCTTGCAGCCATCTCTCCCTTCACTTCCTCTAGTTATTTCTGATGTACTGTCTCTGTCTTTCCACTACCTTACTACCATCTTCTGATCCACTACTGAAAATCTTACTCTTTTGCTGTTCTACCAAAGTACATATCTTTCAAATGCTCATTTATAATTTGCAAATATTCCTTTCTCTAATAACTTTACATAACTATATACTTTCTCTAATAACGTTATATACCTGTTTATCTTCTGTTATATACACATTATCCTTTCTTTACTAATTAATCTTCACTCTTTCTGTCATCTCTGACACTCTTTTTCAACTTATTAATAACCTTTTTCTCAACTAACCACTGTCTCTCTTTATTGGATTTGGATCTTCCTTAGACTGGAATCTAAAGGTTATATAATAATTTCAAGTTCACATTTTAGAACAAAAAAAATAATGTTATAATGCTTAATGTTAAAGAGATATATTCAGATAAAAATGGAATGCTGAACATTGTAGTTATTGAATTACGGAAAGAAAATTTATACTTTAGCAAATGTATTAGATTCCAGGAATTGAAGCTAATTATTCAAGAAACTACTTGATTATATTATATAATATATAAAAGGAAATTTGATTTTGGCTGAAGGCTTTAATTGTTTATTGAGAAGTGAAGATTATGTTTCTCAAAGAAAGTTTAAATGTTCAGCTCCAGCTAAGATCGTAATAAATTTAATTGATACTCTACAACTAAAAAATATAAATATTAATGACTATATAACATTGAATTAAAATAAAGTGTTTGTTTCTAATTGATTAACAAAATTGAAAAAGTTATAATAACATCATGTCCTTTGTCAGATCATAATGCTATAACATTTATTATAAAATGCAAATTGAATAGATTAATTCCTCATAATAGATGTCCTGCATGTATAACAACGTTATATAGTATCAATAACTGATCAATACTGTGTGTTTGTTTATATAAACTATACCACAGTAGCCTACTGATACAAGGTTATCCTGGTTTTCCACCTGAGAAATTAAGACAAGACTTACAGTTTCAAAGCAGTCCTTGGTCAATTGTGATTGTTCTTAACACATACTTGTCTTGCTTTGGCTCATTAGCAGCAGTACAAAGAACTGCCTGCTCACACCCTTGTTCTCCCCTCCCCTTCCCTGTTTATTACCTTAAGACAATCCCAGAGTTAATAAATATTACCTGTGGCAGGCACCATTTGTAAAACTACAATCCACTCTGCTACAGGCCCCATGAAGGCTCAGTGTCTCTCCAGTAAGTGTTTTACAACTGTAAATGCCTATTTATGTTGAATTGTATTAGACATTTTGCAACTGTATATGTTTATGTTGAATTTCAAGCCTGTACTCCAATCTGCTTACTTACACTATCAGACTATTTACCCCACTCATAGGACCAAAAACTGGGACTGGGTTAGCCCCGCTCCGCTACGCTCGGGCTCGCTTTGCTCCCCTCCCTGCCCCCTTATCCCACCCGCCCCCACTGTGTCTACATTTATAGCCACTAGGCCACACCCCTACTTCCTCTCCAACCTACACAACTTCCTCTCCAATTTCCTCCCCCCACCACTTTACTGTTTAACCACTACTATTCCTCTGAAGCACATTGACCCCACCCATTGATGACATATAACATGTCTATAAATAATTATAAACTCCTTCCTCTTATCTTACCACTCTTAATTCTGCCATACTTTCTTACTAGCTATGAAAATCTCACATTCGTAGGTTTCTCTTATCCAAAATGCCAAACCAAGACCCCCCCTACCTCCACTGACTGCGGAACTTGCCCACTACTACACTACCCCAAAATTATAAATTCCAACCACTTGCTTCTAAAAAAACACTCCAATCAACACCAAAATCCAAATATGAACTAAAACTACTATTCAAAGTTATTAGACTACTAGCGTATCTAAGAAAAACCATAACCAAAGATGGGGACATCCATCCTAATCCAGGCCCAACCTTAACTCAAAATCCTACCAGCCCACCACTCTCCCACCGACTGGTCAACACCCTCCTAATATGCCACTTAAACATTAGAAGCCTAAACAATAAGATACATAGCCTGCATGCTGTACTAGCCACATACCTCCCCAACATAATGTGTCTATCTGAAACATGGCTCCGGCCATCAACCAAAGACAATGAGATCCTGCCTCCTGGTTACAATATACTTAGGGCAAATAGAGTAAAGAAAAGAGGAGGTGGAATAGCCGTCTTATATAATAGCACACTTAACATCATAACTAACCCTATACAACCACCCCAGGTCTCTAACGCTGAAATACTAGCTCTAAAAATTCTACTAAATAATCATAAGGGCATTAACCTAATTTTCACCTATATTTCCCCTGGGAACAATGTAGAAACACTAGAGGTCATTCTACATTGGATAGCCAACAACTACCCTCAAGAAACCATTGTCCTGGGCAATGTTAATATTGACTGGAACCAATGCACAGCACAGTCCAACCCCATCCCTGTTAACCTACATGGTTTCTCTCAGATAATATCATCTACCACACGTACAGGTAACAATAACCAAAAAGAGAGTATACTAGACTGGATACTCACCAACAGTCATCCCCAGAACTATATGTCTGGAACTCTCCCTAATGATCTTAGTGATCACCTGCTCACATACATCATGAAAGACAAATTTAATTGTATAAGCTTACCTATTTATAGGTCTATCAGATCCAAGAAAAACTTTGACCCAACTAAATTTCAACTTGAACTCAAATCATGTAACTGGACAAAACTAAAGTTCCTTCCCCTTGATGAGGCAGTGTCATCATTTAACAATTCATTCCTTACTATACTTGACTCGCATGCCCCTAAACGCTCAATAAGAATTAAATCTCAACTAGCACCCTGGCTAACAACAGACACCAAAACCAAAATAACAACTAGAGACAAAGCGTGGGATAAATGGCGCACTACCAAACTACACCTAGATCGTATCAAATTCCAACAACTTAGAAATGAGACTAAAAAAGCCATCATACTAGATAAGAAAAATTACTTCTACAATCTGCAACATAAACATCAGAATAACCCTCAAAAGTACTGGGCAGGCATAAATAAACTTCTCCAACCAGGCAAATCCACTACTCCGACCCCAGGAACATTATCTGACAAGAGCCAAGAAGATATAGCCAATTCATTCAATACTTTCTTCACAGAAACCATCCAGTCATTAGCTAACCAACTTTCTCCTCCCCACACTTCTATAAACACTATACCCGACTCACCACTCTCTTTTAACTTCCAGCCAGTGTCCACATCCTTTATCAGATCCCTTTTGAAAAACTGAAGCCAACCACCCTTTCAGCCGATCTTCTGCCGGCTGAATACCTGCAAATTGCTGCAGATGTCTTAGCCTACCCTATCTCAATCCTAATTAACAGAACCATAACCGAGGCCTCAATCCCCTCAATTTGGAAAATATCCTATGTTATTCCACTCCACAAAGGAGGTTCATCCACAGAACTATCCAACTATAGACCTATAGCCATATTATCACCACTTGCCAAAATTATGGAAAAGTGCATGCACAACCAACTAATGCTCTATCTAACCCAAAATAAACTACTCACAGACTCTCAACATGGATTCAGACCACATCATAGTGCAACCACTGCCCTCCTCTCTTTTACTGAAAACATTAATCTTAACCGGAATAATAAAAAAATATCCTCTGCTCTCTTCCTGGACCTATCGAAAGCCTTCGATATGGTAAACCATCAGTTAATTCTATATACTTTAAAAACCCTGTATCTAGATACTCCAGCCCTTGACTGGTTTCAAGCTTACCTCACTGGGAGACAACAAGCAGTAATGTGGCAAAACAAGTTCTCCTGCCTACTACCAAATACCATAGGAGTTCCTCAAGGTTCCATATTAGGACCTCTCCTCTTTTCAGTCTTCATAAACGACATCCAAACATTCATCCCTGAAGCCACCTGCATTCAATATGCAGATGACTCGACTATAATATGTTCCAATGCCTCTCTTGCAAATCTACTAACTACCACCCAACATAGCTTCACCAAAGTCGAAAACTGGCTTGCCAACCATCTCCTGATCTTAAATCCAAACAAAACCAAGTTACTTCTCTTCTACCCAACCAATAGATCTCCGACTGAAAACTTCACTATAAAATCCAATAATGGGACCATCATCTCCCCAGACACCTATACAAAGCTATTAGGAGTAAACATTGACAATAAACTCAGATTTGATATACATATCAACCAAGCCATTAAGTCAGTCAACAAGAAACTTGGGACCCTATATAGAATTAAAGCCTTCCTTACCCCGAATGCCAGGGCAGCCACAGCCCGTTCACACCTTCTCTCTACCCTACTATATGCCTCTCCTGTCCTCACTCACCTTAACAAATCTGATCTGGCCAAGCTCTCATCCTGCTATAATCACATTGCCAGGTTCGTTACAGGCCTACCCTACAGAACACACCACTGTACTAACCTGAAAAAGCTTGGATGGATAGAATTCCCACACCTTCTTCACCAGTCCCAACTCATAGAGGCCTTCAAAATCCTTAAACAACCTGAGAATACCCCAGCACTAAAAAACTTAATGACTCCCTACTCCAATCTAAGCTGTCTTCGCTCAGCAAACAGACTCCTTGTCCAAACAACTAAATCTCTCAACCTAGGTGGTGACGCTATTTGCCAACACCACTGGTAAAATATGGAACTCTCTCCCAAATAACATCACGCTTGCAACTTCTCTAAGTCAATTCAAAAATAGTCTAAAACTCCACTTCAAGTCACACTGGCTATGTCCTTGCTCAAACCCAGACTAGCTCTATGCCATTAACTAAAACATAAACAACTAGCTAAGATGATAAGTACTTTGTATACTGTGATAAAGAAATATGTATCCTGTCTAACTCTATGTCATTAGACTGCCTACCGTCCTTGCTAATATGTTATTAATGTTACATTTGTAGTAATCTCAGAAATAGTAATGGCAGTCTTGTACTTGTATGTAAATAGCCTATGTTTTTGTTAAGTTCTTTCAGCTCATTTACTGTACCTAATTATCAATGTAACTCTGTTGGAGCTTTTCTCCCCGGGCCTCCGCTGAAAAAGGACATGTATCCAGTCGGACCATCCCGGTTAACAAATGTAAAATATAAATAAATAAATAAAGTTGAAATAATTCAAAGAATGTTTTTTTAAAAGAAATACAACAATTCTTATTTTTAATAATAGTAAAGAAGTTTCTATTGTCATTTTATGGGGCACTTTAAAAGCATATATTTATGGAAAAATATATAGTTGGTATATAGGTTCAAAGGTTCATAGGATGATACTAGGCTATTGGCCAGGAGGCCCTTATAAGCCTAGCCAAGAATTTTGCCCATGTTCCCTCAAAGTCACCACCTGTTTCCCCTGTCCAACAGGGACACAGGTGGGATCCCAGGGGTGTATTTTTGTTTCCCATCCAGTCATCCAGATTCCTCTTAAAGAGGGCTAGAGAGGTACTCTGCTTGACATGGAGAGGGAGTCTATTCCACAGATGGGGAGCCTCTAGGACACAAATCTATCCTGCCAACAAGTTCTATTAATGTCACAGACCAGGTTAAGGTCTTGCATGCAGGTTGCTCAAGTGGAGTTTGCCTTGCAGATATGCAGCAACTCCATCAAGGCTGGGTCTGAGATGGCCTTGTATGCCAGACACTGGTCACCTCTGAGCAGTCTGTATGAGACTAAGTAGAGGGACAGGGCTTTTAGTCTATCTGTATAGGATAGGTGTTTAAGATCCTGGATTTTCCTGGTCAGGAACCTCTGTGGTTTCTCCAACTGCTGCATGTGCTTGGCAAGGTACATGCTGAAGGGGGCAGTGTACTCAATAATGGGTCTGATAAGGGAGGTGTACAGAGATGTTATGACCTCCTTCAAAAGTGGGGTTGCTATCAACCTGAGTTCCCAAGTCCCTCACAACTGACTGCATGCTTAGTACGTTGTTATTAATGTGATAATTAGTGGGGATGCCATTTTCCCCTCAGGGGATAATGATGCATTTCTTGGCATTCAGTTTGAGGCCATGCTTCTGGCATCAGTCATTAGTTTGGGTAAGGCCCTCTTGGGGGAAGTTCACATCCCTAGGGGAATTTAAGACAGCACCCAGCTTGCAGTCACCTGTAAACTTGGTCAGTCACAGACCTCTGGTTTTAGCTTGCACCTCAGAAAAGTATATCCGTAGAGACCCCAAGATCGATCCTTGGGGTAAACTGCTCATTATGGGTCTACTACCAGAGGTGACTTCCCTTACTTTGACTGAATGGGTTTTATCAGTGAGGCAGTTAGGTACCCATCTGGTAACATATGGGTTGATGTCTAGCTGGGAAAGTTTATCTATTACGCTTGAGCGAGGAATAGTATCAAAGTCTTTGGCTATGTCAAAGTAGGTGGTGTGCACCATCTTCCCCTCATCCATGGCTTTGGTGACAGTTTTCAAGAAGTCAACCAAGTTTAACAGGCATGAGCTCCCTATGAAAAAAACAAACTGCGTGGGTCAAGCATCTGGAGTTTGCCAATGTCCTTGTTTATAAGGTCCATGATAAAGCATTCCATGGCCTTGCAGATCAGGCTAGTTAGGCTGATGGACCTATAATTGCCTGGGTCAGTGGATGCTCCACCATTGTGTAGGGGGATGGCAGTGGCTGTCCTCCATTCAGCTGGGATGAAGCCGGTGCTCAGGCTTTGGTTGAACAGGGTGCCTCATGGAGATGAGAGCTCATGCCTGAGTTCATGTAGGATACAGCCAGGGATGTTATCAGGTCCCATGTAGACAGGATTTATTGCCTTTGAGAGGGCATTAAGGACCTACTCCCTGGTAATAAGGGGAGGTGGGGGGGTTCTGGGGATGTCCTGATTTACTGATGGGAGGGCGGGGGGTTGAAGATTTCACTGAACCTGTCTGCCTACAAGTTGGCTATATCTATGGCGTTTGTGTATGTGGTGTTATTGATCACTAGATCAGATCAGATTTGGGTATTACCTTTGAGATTGTGGATATATGTGAAGAAGGCCTTGTGATTGTCCCTAGTGGATATGGCCAATTTGGACTCAAAGTTAGCCTTACAGAATTTCACCAGTGACCTTATGTGCTTGTTCAGACAAAGGAGAGATTGCTTCCAACTTGGCAAGTGCTCCTTCTTGGTACTGGACAGCAATTTCTTTCCTTTTTTGTAAACCAATGGAATAAGCTGAAGACAAAAATAACTAAATGGACAAAAATCACTTCAGCAGACCATACCACTGCCAATAAAGAATCCCCAATTAATGGAAAAAGGAGCACACTCTAAAAATAAAGATGTTTATTCATACAAAAACACAGATTTAGTGCCTTTGTTTCCTGAAACCAGAAACTTCATCAGCATCTGCCATATTTTGTTAACCGTTCATTTATGTAGCTACTTCAAACTTACAATTGGTTGATAACAGTCAACACTAACCAAAAACATCACAATTCCCATTTAAGCATATACATATATATATATATATATATATATATATATATATATATATATATATATATATTTAAAACATGAATATATTAAAATGCATGTGTTAAAAAAATATGTATGTATTTATTATTTATTTATTTATTTAAATTTGTTGACCGGGAGTGTCCGACTGGACATGGGTCCATTTTCAGCGGAGGCCCGGGGAGAAAAGCTCCACAGTAAAATAAACAGACAGTAGTTACATTGGATTACATAGTGATTAACAATTTAACAGAAATTACTTACAACATATTTACAGATGAAGAACATAGTACATCAGTAGACAACTAGAATCTTTATCTGTGAAGTACATAACAGGCATTAACAAATGTAACAATGAGAAGTTCCTGCTGTATAATAAGTACAAGGCTTATGAGCATCTGAGCTTGCTATCATCAAGGTAGTTAGTGGAGGTGAAAGAAAGGCAGTAGTTGGATGGGGTGGATGATATTAGAGTGGGAGCTCTATACCAAAATACCAAAAAACGTTGAATAAAAAGTTATGTAAATCCATAAATATACACTTACAAAGATATCCATTTAATTATATTGGACAAAATATGAAATAATGTTCTTTATAATCTATTAGCGCTTAATCTCAATGCTGGGGTCAAAGAAATGTGGTCATTCAGTCCAGGGGGAAATACATGCATCTAAACTTAGTTGCCAAATTAGTTCTCTTAACTCCAGCCCGGACTCCCAGTCCCCTCCCCTTTCCTGTTGTATCACCCTTTCAAGTACCCAAAACCTAAAATCTGCCATAGGGCATTTTATACAAGGTCTATACAGGGCATTTGTTTCATTTTTCCTATTTATCTCATACATATACTCGTACAGTCTTTGTCTTAAGGTGTGTTCAGTCTTCCTCACATAGAATGAACAACACGCAAGACAGTAAGCCAAATACACCACCCCTTTGGTGGAACAATTAAAGTATCCTTTAGAATATAATCTCATTTTGGGGTTATTTAAGGTGAGTTCAACCTGATTTACTGTAAAGGGGCATTGAGGACACATTCCACATTTAAAAGTACGTTTTTAGACCCCTTCATCATTCTGCTGATAGTTACTACCTTTTTCAAAAATATCATTCAGGTTACAATTCCTTCTAAAACTAAATTTTAAAAGTCCCAAAATATACTCTACTTGTTGGGCATGATCAAAAATAACTTCCAATTTTTCAAAAGGATATTCTGAATCTTTCCAGTATCTTGACTGTATGCTGTTACTAAATAGGGAATGTTTACTACATTCTCCTCAGGTTCTTCATTCAAAAGTGTTTCCCTATGATTACCTCCAGTTTCATTATTTGCATTACTAAAATGGGCATTATTTAATAGGGGAATGTATTTTTCCACATCCCATAAGAATTTCATTTTTCAAAGATTTTAGCAATGTATCAGGGTATTCTCTCAAAAAAAAAGTCAACAATGTAATCTAATTTCTTCTCAAGGTCCTCCCTTGTTGAAATGTTGAAAATTAAAATGTTGGAAAAGGAAACTAAGCAAATTGGAAAGAGATAAAGAATACAGAAAAGGGAAGGCCTTTGTGGTCAACAGTCACAAAAGGGAACAGGGAATAGGGTTGAGACTTCCTATAATGAGAGGGTAAATGACGAACCTCAAGAAATCCATAATAGTAACGAGTATGGTCGAAGGATCCCTTTAGACAATGCCCCTCTGAGGAAATCTGAAAGAGTATAGAATCTCCCTGTTCGATCCACCTATGCTCAAATTACAAGGAGAGGTCAGAATGCACAGCAAGAGAGACAACACTTTTATCCACAGCCTCAGAGAAATTATTGGAACAGAAGGAAAAAAAGCACCCTTAGAGCAGGGATTGGGAATAGGGGAACATTACATTCAGGAAAGCTCCATTCAGGAAAATTGTGTTATTCAGAGGATAGGACCCATATATACAATGGGCAGTTTTCATGTATTTTAGTTATACAGATATTGAAATGGATGAAAGGCATTTTAGTTTGTTTAAAAGGGGATTCTGTTTTATGCCTACCATCTGCGTTTAAGTGTGTGTGTGTGTGTGTGTGTGTGTGTGTGTGTGTGTGTGTGTGTGTGTGTGTGTGTGTGTGTGTGTGTGTTTGTGTGTGTGTTTGTGTGTGTTTGTGTGTGCTTGTGTGTGCATGTGTGCATGTGTTTGTTAGAAAGAAAAAGGCTGAGAGTAAAGTGACTGAAATCCTGAGACGCCAATATTCAGAATTCTGCTCTTCACTTATTCAGTGTGAAACTTATTTGGGTATGGTCGATGTGGGTCATAGCACAAGGCAGCTGTGCTCATTTGCTACAAACTGTTAAGACAGAGTACCTCCTATACAAATATAGCTTTCCTTGGCATGGTTTGTACTGTTTTTATAGACAGTAATATCAAGAAATCCCAGTAACTGCTACACACCTCAACATGGAAAAACATTTTTTTTTACAAAGATACCAAAACTAAACTGGTAAAATACTTATTCTAGCAACTTTCCAAAATTATACAACAAGCAATGTTAAAATGTGTGTCTGATTTTTGGCCTTTTGCCCCCCCCCCCCAAAAAAAAAAAAAAAACTGAAATTGAAATGTGCGAGAAGCTGTGCAAGATGCCTATGGCTTACACTACTGTCATTCTATTTTATATATATATATATATATATATATATATATATATATATAAATATATATATAGTTTGTGTGTGGAAGTAGACTTTTATGATGGAAATGTTCTGAACTGGGCAGTTTTGTCATTATTGGTTCATGCATTTTGTTTCATTGCCTACTGGAAAAATGTTCAAACAATAAGTTTAAAATGTGCACTAACTTAAGTCTAACAAGTGTGCTATATTATACAAGGAATTTAATTTAATAAAGTCAGGAAGGTGTATCAAAAAACGCATGTTTGTTTCTTGTTTTGTGTGCAAGGGGCCTATGATTTGAAAACAGACCAAAGGTAATCTTTATCCACCACTGGCCAGATTCATTTTCTTTGGATGCGGTATGGGTTTCAATGCCATTTCAATGAATGTTAGTTTCAAGGGCAGAGAAGTTTTAATGCCAAGTCCATTTTCATTGTGAGACAGTATTGCTTTGTTTAGCAGATATCTATTAGTGTTGTGCATTGCACTATAAAATGCAAAAATAAAATCCAAATAATCATTGCAGAAGTAAAGCAGCATGCATACATTAGTGTTTATGGTAAATGGGGTGAAATAGCCATATATGGGACTTTGGAATGGTTGCAGGGGGGCTCTGCTGCCATATTTTGGTTGTCTGTTCTTCGGTTTGCGTTTGAAAATTGGTATTCCACAATTCCAGGGGTTATGTAATTATGTATGCAAATTTTACGTTAATCACCGTACAGATCTGTACCTATTGTCCAGATTTTTGATGTTTCCAGGTTGAGAGGTATGATGGTATTGGAAAATATGGAGTTAGTGTTGAGAAACAACATTTATTTTCTAGGTGAATTTTACCATCAACTTGATGGTGTAGCCACGGGCACAGCATGTGCACCCATTTTTGAAAACATTGTGTTATTATACTAGGAAAAACAATTTTTTTAATCAGAATATCAACAATTTATTAGAGCCTAGTATCGTTCTTAGATGATATTTTTGTGATTTGTAAAACAAACACTAGACCTGCAAAAGGCGTACAATAAAGCTTGCAGACAGTCGAATTCTCTTCTTTTAATGTCACAACCAAAGCACAAAAACAAATTATTAAAAATTAAAAATGTTCATATTTTTATAGTGTAATTTTATAGGTGTCCACAAGACGGTGCTGTAAATCAACAGAATGATTTTCTTTCCTTTATATGGAGTAGCTTATATTGCACAATAACATGTTTTATATTCCAACATATTTATTATTTTAATTGTATTTTACATTACATATTGAATGCTTTTTAAGTAGAGGAATTTTGTCAAAAGTTTTTTATTATAGAAAGTATATTTTATGGAATTATTAAAGGTTTTAGGTAAACATCAATTATGTGTATTAAAATGCTTTGTGATAGGTTCTGTCTTAATTGGGATTGGTATAAATACTTAATTATGTTTTTTCAGCCAACATCTGATGAAGTTTTTCAAACGAAAACGTAATTCAGGACATTAATGCAGAGCTTTGTTTTTGTGCTTTGGTTGTGACATTAAAGGAAGAGAATTCGACTGTCTGTGAGCTTTATTGTACACCTTCCAAGGTCTATTGTTTGTTTTACAAGTAATCTTTGTGGACCTAGTGCAATTTTCTTTGGACTTTTGGGATTTGTCATGGTCCTTTGAATTTAATTGAACCCTTTTTAGGGTATATTAACAACACAACTGAATTTCTGCATTTCACACATGAGATAAGTTTCATGTAGTTACATTAGATGCAATCATACACAAGGACAGTGTCAACAGCCGGTATACATCCAAGTTATTTAGAAAAAAATGGCTCTCAAAATCATATTTGTGTTAGGAGAGTAACCATCCTTTGACACAAAAGGAAAATATAGTCAAATGACAAATTTTACAAGCAGCCCGTATGACTTAGATTAGGGAGGACCTTGAGAAGGAATTAGATTACATAGTGGGACTTGTTTTGGAGAGAGGATACCCTGATACATTGCTAAAATCTTTGAAAAACAAAATTCTTATGGGATGGGAAAAATACATTCCCCTGTTAAATAGTGCCCATTTTATTAATGCCAATAAAGAAAATGGGGGTAATAACAGGGAAACTGTTTTGAATGAAGAACCTGAGGAGAATGTAGTAAACATTCCCTATTTAGTAACAGCATACAATCAAGATACTGGGAAGATTCAGAATATCGTTTTGAAAAACTGGAAGTTATTTTTGATTATGTGCAATAAGTTGAGTATATTTTTGGGTTCTTTGGAATTTAGTTTTTGAAGGAATTTTTACCTGAAGGATATTTTTGAAAAATGAAGTAACTATTAGCAGAATGATGAAGGGATCAGAAAATGTACTTTTAAATGTGGAATGTGTCCCTAATGCCCCTTTATGATAAATCAGGTTGAACTCACTTTAGATAACCCAAAAGTGAGATTATATTTTAAAGGATACTTTCATTGTTTGCATTTGGCTTACTGTCTGGCGTGTTGTTTATTCTATGTGGGGAAGACTGAATTCAACTTGAGACAGAGAGTGTACGAGCAGATGTATGAGATAAATAGGAAAAAGGAAACAAAAGCCCTGTATAGACAGTGTATAAAACACCCTATGGCAGATTTTAGGTTTTGGCTACTTGAAAGGGTGATACAACAGGAAAGGGGAGGGGACTGGGAGTCCAGGTTGGAGTTTAGAGAACTAATTTGGCAACTGCATTTAGATGCATGTATTTCCCCCTGGACTGAATGACCACATTTCTTTGACCCCAGCATTGAGGTTAAGAGCTAGTAGCTTATAAAGAACATTATTTCATATTTTGCTCATTATAATTAAATGGATATCTTTTTAAGTGTATATTTATGGATTTACATAACTTTTTATTCAATGTTTTTGGCATTTTTTAACACATTAATGTTAATATATTCATGTTTTCAATATGTATATGTTTAAATGGGAATTGTGATGTTTTTCTTTACATTGTAACTGTATCAACCAATTGGAAGTGTGAAGTGGCTATAAAAATGAACGGTGAACCAAATATGGCAGATTCTGATGAAGTTTCCGGTTTCAGGAAATGAAAGTGCTAAATCTGTGTTTTTGTATGAATAAATGGCTTTATTTTTAGAGAGTGCTCCTTTTTCCATTAATTAGAGATCCTTTATTGGCACTGGTATGGTCTACTGAAGTATTTTTTTCCTTATATTATAGAGTTTCTTTATTGCTGCTGTCCACCAGACAGGTTTACTCTTCTTTGAGGAAGATGATTTGGTCCTGTCAGGTATTGCTGAGTCCATACAGCTACATAGGTGCTCATATAATTTTTTGATGTAGACTTGGACATTAGTGCTAGTTTCAGCTGAAGGGACAGTGATTGTGAAGCTGCCTATACCTGCTCTGAGAAGATTGTAGTTAGCTTTGGAAAAGTTTTTTTGTTTGATCCTGACGGGGGGGGGGGGGGTCAGGGGAGATGGTGACTTCAAACGTGATCACTTTATGGTCAGATCTTAACAAAGAGGATGACACTATAGGGATGCTACTTGGTTAGGACCAGGTCCAGGATATTTTCACCTCTTGTAGGGGTGTCGACCAGCTGATCCAATGTATTGGCATTGACAAAGTTGAGAAATCTCTGGGCATTCATGTTTGGGCTAGAATAGGTCTTCCACTTTATGGTTGGGTTGTTAAAGACACCCAGGATCAGGGTAGAGGGTTGAATCTTGATGGATTCAAGTAAGTCCAGATAGGTGGAGTGGGTGTCCTGAGTCATGGATGGGGGTCTGTAACTAGCTATGATTTGAATAGGTGGTTTGTTAACAGTTAACTACACTTGGGGTGTCTCCTGCTGGTCATACAGTTTGACCAGCCTGGAGGTGTGTATGTTTTTGATAAATATTGAAACTCCACCTCCTTTGGCTTTGTAGCATTCCATTTGGGATCTGAAAGTATGGTAGGATGAGTAACCTGGGAAAAAGAATTTTTGGATTTACAAATTGAAATTGATAATCTTAAGATACGGGTCTATATTAGATCAGCGAATGCTTAAAAAAGCAAACGTTGATTGATCGAACTTATGTAAGCAAAAGCTTATAATCTCGAACTGTCAGATCAGCGATTTTTTCCTAGGGAAAAAAATCACTGATCCAAAACACATACACACAACACAAGCACACCAAACAAACAGCAATCCACACACATACACCTAAAATCTGACACCTAACCTTACACTAAACTATACACACACCACTAACTATCCACTTGCCTTAAACCAAACCCTAACCCTAAGGTCCATCACTATCCTAACCCTAACTCACTTAACCCACCCTAACCCTCACGTCCACACAATCTCACACATACCTAACCCGCACCCTAACCCTAACTCACCTAACCCTCCCTAACACTCACATCCACACAATCGCACACTTACCTGAATCCAACCCGTAACTTTCCACCACAGCACTGAAACTACTGAAGCAACAGAAATGGACAACCAAATTCTTTCCCTAGGAAAAAATTCAGGTTTCTGTTGCTTCGATATTTTAAACATTCACTCACATAAGTTCGATCAATCAGCGTTCACTTTTTTAAGCATTCACTGATCTAATATAGACCCTAAGATACTTATAGAAAATAGGAATAAATATGTAGTGTCTAAACTTATTGATTTTAAACTTAAAATATGCAGACATGTAAACAATAAATTATCAACTAATCTAAAGAAATATAAATTACAAACTCTTTGAATCCAATAAGAATACCTAAATTAGCTATCAGATTCAAGAAATGAATAGAGCTAACCATATTAATATTATGTTAAATGAGAAGAAGAAATAAATGTTATAGACCTAAAAGATATATTAGAATGTTTTAGAAATTATTTTGATAATACAGGAGAACAAGAAAATAATATAAAGGAATTTCTAAGTAAAATATTTATAAAATATTAAATTTAGGACAAATAAAAACAGAAAAGCCTATAACTTTGACAGATATTAAAGAACAAATAAAAATTAATAAAAAATAAATAAATAAAGCACCAGGCAATGATGGAATTATTCATGAAATTTATAAATTGTTCCCAAATTGAACCATTCACTATTTTATTAAAGGTTTATACAGAAGTTAAAATTAATGCCAATATCCCACCCTCTTGGGAATATACCTTAGTATTGCCTATCTTAAAACAAGATAAGGATCCAAAACTGTGTTCTTCATATAGACCTATATCTCTCTTAAGTATAGATTATAAGGTCGTTATGTCAATCCCAGCAAAGGGAATAAAACAAATCTTGCCTATTTTAGTAGATGAAGATCAGATTGGATTCATTTTACATAAGCAAACTCAATGCAATATTAAAATCATAATGTCATTACTAGACAATGCAAATAATGAATTATCAATTATAAGTTTGGATATAAACAAAATATTTGACTCAGTAAATTGGCTATATTTAGCTGAGGCACTTTGTTGTATGTTGTATCTTTCGGCTTTTCTCGGTTAGGGGTCGCCACAGCGGAACTCCGGTCCGCTAATGATTGGCAGTAGATTTTTATGTACCGAGTTGCCAGCCCTGATGCACAACCTTCAACGAAGGTACACCCATTCATGCATGTCTCCACACAGAAGATGCTTTAGCTGAGAATCGAACAGGACAATGTCTTACTGTGAGGCAACAACGCTACCGCAGCACCACCACAGCATTAAGCTGAGACACTTAAAGAATATAATTTTTCAAGTAACTTCATAAATTTTATTCTATGTTTATATAAAAATTCTTATGTTTATGTTAAAATAGAATCATATTTTTCAAAATCATTTAAAGTAAATAAAGGCATAAAACAGGCATGCCCTCTTCCTCCTTTACTTTTTGCCTTGATTATAGAGCAATTAGCTAATTTTATTAGAATGAATCAAAAAATGTAGGTTTTGAGCTAATGGTTTCAAATTAATTTTTCACAGATGATATTTTATTAACAATAGGAAATATAGAATCATCATTAAAAACTTTAATACACTTATTACATGACTTTGAAAAAGTATCAGGTCTAATGAAAAAGTATCAGACCTAACTTTTAATAATAAAACAAAAACATTATTACCTAATAAAAAATAAATACATTAAAAATAATGCTGATTTTGATTGGAATAATGACAAAATGAAATGCTTAGGTATTATTCTAACAACTTATTATAAAGATATTTCATTAAAATTTGAATGTATTGTAAAAATATTACACTGTTTATAAATAATTGGAATATTTTTTCTATGGAGGAAAGATTAATTTTAATTAAAATAATAATCTTACCAAAAAATACTGTATGTTACACAAAACTTATCAATCACACTTCCTAAAGAGTATTTAAAGAGAATTAACACTATTCTTAGAAATTTCTTTTAGGTTCATAGGTTCATAGGTTCATACTAGGCTATCTGCCCTAGGGCATTTATAAGCCTAGCCAGAATGTGTTTGGCTTTCGCCACCCATTTTAAATTAATTTTGCTATGCCCTTTTTTTGAGGTTAGTATACTGTGCCTCTGTCTAACAGTGACACAGAAGTCATACCCGGGGTAAACCTACGATCTCCCATCCACTCATCAAGATTCCTCTTGAAGAGAGTCAATGAGAGACTCTGCCTAACCTGGACTGGGATTTTATTCCAGAGTGAAGGGAGCCTCTGGGTTATGAATCTGTCCCTCCAGCATGTCCTATTTATTTCAGTGCTGAGGTTCAAGTCTCTCGAGCATGTAGCTCGATAGGATTTGGATTTTCTGAGGTGCAGCATGTCCACTAATTCTGGGTTGGACATGGCTTTATACGTCAGGCACAGATCGCCTCTGAACAGGCGGTATGCCACTGAGTAGAGCTGGAGTTTCTTTAACCGGGCAGCATATGGCATCTGTTTGATCCCTTTGATCCTCTTGGTGAGGTACTTTTGGGGTCTTTCCAGTTGCTGCAGGTGTCTGGTAAGGTACATCCCAAAAGGGGCATTGTACTCAATTATGGGCCTGCTGAGGGATGAGTAAAGAGGCACGATGACCTCCCCTGATCTAGATGTGAATCCCTTCATGATTAGGTGGGCTATATAAAATGTTTTTCTAACCACTTTGGCCACGTGGTTGTCAAATGAAAGATTGCTATCAACTTGGGTCCCCAGGTCCCCAATTACTTCTTCTGTACTTAATGGATTACCACCTATGTGGTAATTTGTGGGCACTTTGTTTTTGCCAAAGGGGATGACTATACACTTTTTGGCGTTTAGCTTGAGGCCATGGCTCTGGCACCAGTTGTCTGTTTCTATTAGGCCCTTTTGGAGGATGCTTGTGTCGGCTGGAGAGTCGATTATGGCACCTAGTTTGCAGTCATCTGCGAACTTGGTCAGCCACAGTCCTTCCATGTTGGCCTGTACCTCCGAGAAATATATACTGAACAAGAGAGGTCCCAGGACTGAGCCTTGTGGGACGCCACTTGTAACTGGTTTGGAGTCTGACATGGCTCCAGCAATTCTAACCATGTGGGTTCTGTCCTTGAGCCAGTTTGCAACCCATCTAGTGACATAGGGGTTTATATTTAAGCTGGTGAGCTTATCTATAATGCCCGAGTGGGGTATTGTATCGAAGGCTTTTGCGAGGTCCAGGTAGGCTGTGTGGACCACCTTCCCTCATCAATGGCCTTGGTGACTGTTTCAAAGAAATCAACCTGGTTTAAGAGGCAGGATCTGCCCTTAACAAAGCCGAACTGGGTAGGATCCAGTGTCTGTAGGTCCCCAATATCTTTATTTATGAGGTCCATGATTATCCTTTCCATAGCTTTGCAGACCAAGCTAGTCAGGCTTATGGGGCGATAGTTTCCAGGATCCGTTGAGGCACCACCTTTGTGGAGAGGGACCACAGTTGCTGTACGCCACTCTTTGGGTACATATCCTGTAGTAAGGCTGAGATTGAACAGTAGTTTTATGTTTGGGTTTAGCTCTTCTTGGAGTTCATGTAGGATGCAGCCCGGGACACCGTCTGGTCCCATTGATGCTGTGTTTTTTGCTTTGGAGAGGGCGGCTCTTACCTGAGCATCTGAGATGTCAGGGGGGCAGCACTCTGCTGGAATAGATATTTGCCCTTTTGGTGGGGAGGGGGGGGGGTTTGCTCTGAACCTGTCAGCTAGGATGTTAGCAATGTCTGTGGGTTCGGTGTATTTTTTGTCATTTTGGACTAATTCTGAGCATATCTGGGAATTACCACCCAGGTTCCTAACATAACTAAAAAAGCCTTGTGATTATCCTTAGTGTCCTGTGCAATTTTTCTCTTGAAGCTGGCCTTAGACAATTTTATGAGTGCCCGTAGTTTTTTGCTAATACTGATCAGAGATGCCTTCCCTTTTTGGAATTTTGCTCTATCATTTAGTAGCTTCCTCCTTCTATTGTATAGCTTGTTTATGGCTGGGGTCCACCAGACAGGACGTCTGCCTTTGGAGGATTGGGTCTTGGTTTTATTTGGGATCGCATGATCCATGCATTCCTGAAGGTGTTCATAGAATGCGTTTATAAAGGATTCTGCGGTCTGGGCCGTATTTTCCACAGGCCCGGGGCTTTGAAGGATTCCACCTCAGTTTTGAGGAGTGTGAAATTTGCTTTAGAGAAGTTTTTCACTGTGGTTTTCTGGGCAGGGTGGTGTCGGGATGTGAACATCCAGTGAGATTAGTTTATGGTCTGATCTTACCAGTGAGGGATACACTTCTGGTCTGGAGCATAGAGTCCCCATGTTGGTGATGATCAGGTCCAGTATGTTTTCCCCTCTTGTGGGAGTGGTAACAAGTTGTTCCATAGCATTTGAGTTTATAAATTCTAGGAACCTTTGGGCTAGGGTGTTGGAGCTAGAGTAATGCTCCCAGTCTATGTTTGGGTAGTTGAAGTCGCCCAATATAATGGTGTTTGGAGGGACCTTCATATTTTCCAATGTTCTCATGAAGGCCGAGTGGGGTTCCTGGGTTAGGGAGGGTGGTCTGTAGCAGGCTATAAACTGGAAGGCAGTTTTACCCACTGTTAGTTGCACATGGATAGTCTCTGATGCTTCATGCTGTGCCACCAACCTGGAAGTGTGGGTATCTTTGACGAATATTGATACTCCCCCTCCTTTTGTAGGTCGGTCCAAGTTTTGGGGCCGAAAAGCATGGTATGAGGTATAACCTGGTAGTGCTGGGGTGCTCTCGGGAGCCTTGAACCAGGTTTCTGTTACTGCACAGATATCGATTTTCTCCATGCTAAGGAGAGTTTCGAGTGCATGCATCTTGAGGTTTAGACTTCTAGCGTTGAGTAGCATTACTCTTAGTTTCTTATTCCTTGTGATACCTATGGAGGTGGGTTTGTCTTTTGAGCCTTGCCTAAAAAAGGCACTATGGGGGTAGCAAGAGCCTTTGCCAATATCCGAAAGACCAGGGGTGACAGGTGCAGGCCATCCCTAGCGAAGCATCGTGGCTTGTCGAGCATGTCATCCCAGGCTGACAGGCATTGGATCCCCTTTGAATGACACCAATAATTAAGCCAATTGTTGAAATTGATCATCTTGTCTTCATATTGTGGCATCATTCTTGGTGAGGGTAAGATGCTACTCAAGGTCAGGGTCATACCGGCCTGGGCTACATGCTCAGAGAGCTCCTCTATGTCTCTTTTCATGTAGTCCAGGGAGGTACATCTCAGGTCATTCACACCAGCATGGACAATGATTGAGTCATATTTGTACTTGCCTTGGAGTGACCTGAGTGCTTGTGTTATGTGGCGGATCCTAGTGCCCGACAGGCAGCTCGCCGTGACCTTCTCCTTGTTCAGCCTGGTGAGCGGGACGTCAGTGTGCCTGATGATAGAGTCACCTTAATAAATCTAGGATATCTTTTGAACATCATATAAGAAACTGGAAAGATGGCAGAATTGGTTTTCCAGATATAGAATCATATATATTATCTTCAGTTTTGAAAGCAGTAAGTTTATTATTAAATATGCATTACTCAGCAAAATGGAAAACTATACATGATTATATATAGCTTGAAATGGATAAAAATATTTAAAAGTTACACAATCAAATTTTACCAAATAACTTTATTTGGTTAATAAAGCATTTTTTTCAATGACAGCTTTAAAAATAACAAATTCTAGTTACATTAATAATATTTTGAACACTTTTAGAAATGTTATTTATAAAAATTCTGATTTAAAACTTGGATATTTACATTATTTGCTATAGCTTTTACAGAGGACTATAAAGATTCTTCAAATATAAATGCAATGTCGAGCTTAAGAAATAAAATATATATTTTTTGGACTCAATTATTGAATGAAACAAAAATCCATACCTTAGAATAGTTAATGAAAAATATAATTTTGATCCAGATAATTGGCTTACAATACAAACTAACAGACAATATTTAGTATCTAAAATAGAATGTATAACATATGCTAATAAAAATACTTTTCATGTCTTACTGAAAATTTAATAAAATGTAGAACCAATTTAAATAATAATAAAGGATGCATATCAATTATGTGTAAATTAGCAAAGCTATATATGTTAAATATGAAATACATCCATTGTGACATTTTTATCAATTAAATAATAATATTATTTCAGAATCTGATAAAAAATGATTTTAAAGTCACCTGGAAATACATCAACATCTTTAACCTGGAAGAAATTTTCATGGAAATTTTTATATAAAGCTTTTATTACCCCAAATAAAATTGAAGTTATTTACAAGAAACCAAATATTAGGTGCTGGAGATGCAATTCTACTTCAAAAGCAGATTGTCAACATGAATTTTGATTGTGAAGTTTTAAAAGCATTCTTGGATAATATTAATATATTTATGCAAGCATTATGATCTGATAATTTTAATTTAACTAAATCTTGAGCAATATTTAATGCACCAATTCCTCAGGTTATTCCTAAATCACAAATCAACTTATTTGGAATATTTTAGCAATAGTTAGAAAAGTGGTCACTTAAAAATGGAAGAATTTAAATACTCCCTCAGTTGTTGAATTTATTACTATTGCAAAGACTGTTTGTTATAATGAATTGCATGCTATTAAGATTAGAAGTAATAATAATAATTCCATGTTTAGTAGTTTGTTGAAAGTAGAAAGTTTACTGGAAAAATATTAACTGAATTGTTGATTATTCTCTTTATTTAAAAAAATTCTTTACATATGTTAATTTGATTGAATATGGACTATTGTAAGTAGTTACTTTGTGTGAATTTTATGTTATTTTTCTTTATTGTAATTGGTTAATATTTTAAAACTTTCAAAAAAAAAAAAAAAGGTAAAGCTCTCTGCCTGAATAGAAGATGCGTGGATGCACACCAGCTACTGTCATCATTTTATTGCTTTTGTGGTGAGCAGTTGCTGAATGCCTATGTTTAATTGTCGTTCAAACTCCTTGCAGTCCACAATCCCTTTGCATGGTATTGCCAGTCTATGAAGCTACTATCCAAAGACTCTGTAGCACTTAGGCTTTGAAAATATGTTGCTACAGTCTTCTCATTTCAGTTAGCTAAAGTAGAAATGCAAGAGTGGTAAGTAGTCAGTTGCAATTTTGAAAAAGTTATTATTTTGCCAAGAAAAGATCGGATATTGAAAGAAGTCACTTTGTAGTGCATCATATTTTGTAACTTATGCAATCCACAATGTGTGATGCAGTTTCATTTAATGAAATGCACATTATTAATCTGTTCATTTCTTTATATATTTTTAATGAGTAGGAAAGACACAAGGCATTTCTGTAAATGTGGCTTCACACATTGGATTGGGCAGTAAAGATGTAAATGTAGATTGCTAAATACCATTGACAGCTGTGTGCTAGTAAGTTCTATGTTGGGTAGATTTGGGTCTATATCATCTGTTTGAAGTTTAACTTCGAACGTTAAATAATTGAATTTAAATATTTGAAGTTTTAAACATCAAACATGTCAGAAGGATTAATAAACAATACAGAGATACATTCATTGTGGTCTAGCCTTATTGAGGTATAAAGTCCAACTGAAACTCATTAGAAGAAATGGGTACCAAATGACATGCAAATCACTGTAACTAGTTTATTAGAATTAAAATTATCTTCTTCTTCTTTCGGCTTTTCCCGGTTAGGGGTTGCCACAGCGGATCATCTGTCTGCTCGTGATTGACAGTGGAGTTTTACAGTGTTGAGTTGCCAGCCTGGCACCCAACCTTCCACAGAAGGCACACACACACAGGCCAATTTAGATTGTCCAATCCACCTACTGCATGTCTTTGGGAGAAAACCGGAGCACCCCCATGCGACCACAGGGAGGACATGCAGACTCCGCACAGAAGGCACCCCAGCCGAGAATCGAACCGGAGAACCTCTAGCTGTGAAACGGCAACGCTAACCGCTGCACCACTGCAGCCACCCATTAGAATTAAAATTATATACCTCATATATTCCATATATTTATGAGGTAGCATTTATTACAGTACATTTCACATTTACATTTAATGTTAACACTTTATTTGGCATATTATGAGTTATTTATATCAAAGGAAAACTTTGAACACATCCACAAGACATTTTTAAAAACTGGATCTTTTCAGTCATTGGAATGATTTTAACTCTAGAACAGTCCATGTATCTGTCTAGTTCATTCACTGGTCTTTTATACATGCAGAATTTAGCAGCAAAATTTACAACAGACATCTAGTCTAATTTTTGGGATAGTCCTTGCAGCACTATAGCTTTTCTTGGAGACAATACTTTAGAGGTCTGTCTGCAGTTTTTGAAATCACAGTTCTAACAGTCTTGTGTTTTCACGTAGCAGGACCATTGTGACATTTTTGACTGCTGTTCCATCTGTAACTTTGTCTTTAGCATAGTTAATGTGTACAAATGCCTACAATATATAAAGCTTTTCATCTCTCCCACAAATAATACAGAATCATAGCATGGCTGCCAGTCCATCTACTTCATATGCAGAATGTAGACTTTTCCATGACTTTTGTATTCCCACTTTGTCATTAACCTGCCAATTCCTGTAGTTTCTATCATGGCAGTATTTGTGTATCTGCTGATTTATTTTCAGCATTTCTTTTATTTTGTGCATACTTGCAAATATCAGCAACATAGCTGAAGTAAATAATTTTCTTTTCAGTTCTCTGTTCATTAACAGTTTGAATACAAGAAACAAAATCCTTTCAGTGAAGCATTCCTATCTAACAAAACTATTAGATGACAATCCTCATATTTTTGATACAGCTCTTTCTCATTAAACCTTTTCATTTCTTTAATAGTTTGCTCCCTTTATCATTACACTGAAAATAGTGTGGACTGGATATTATATGTCTGAATTCTTACTCTTTCATACATTTTCAAAATTCCTGAGTTATGTATTAGGGACCTCTGTGTCTGTCAATTTGATTATTTCCAGAAGTGTGAAATAGCAGTTCACACATATGAGATAAGTGGATTGTAAGAAAAGGGAACAAATCTGTACACACTGTACACCGTGAATGATCTAAAACTGGGTATGGCAGCATCTCTTCCTCTGGATTGCTGTTATGGTATGCAATGCAGTTGACAAACCTTTGTACTACATGTCCTACATGAAATGACATCTTTGGTGAATATATTTACTGATATTTTGTTATACTTTACAGTTTAAAGATATGATTACTATAACTTCTCAGCATTTGTTTTCTCAGCTGCCTGGGAGATGTTTTTTTTTTTTTTTTTTTTTATAATAAATAGCTACAAAATTAGTCTCAAACTTTATTGACCAAACTTCTAGTGCCTTGATATAATGTCGTTAAGGAAGTATAAAAACATGTAATCAAACACACATTAAATAATAAAAATCAATTAACAACATCCAATGAAAAATAAATAAAATAAATAAAACAATTACATAATCAATTAAGCAAATTATTTTCATTCTAGTTCTTTACTTACTCCAGACAGTCTTAAAAGTCCCAAACTTCACAATATTAATGGAGTCTTTATACCTAAGCAAATAATCTAACAACTTCCCGTTTCTATCATTTATTTATTTAACATTTGCTGACCAGAAAAGTCTGACTAGAGCAGAGCCTATTTTCATTGGAGACCCAATGAGAAATGATCCAGATGCATGCCTTTGGAATGTGGGAGGAAACTAGAATACCTGGAGAAAACCCACGTGAACACAAGGAGGATATGCAGACTCCACACAGAAAGCACCCCAACTGAGAATTGAACCAGAGAACCTCTTGCTGTGAGGCAACAATGTGAACCGCTGCACCATTTCACCACCATTATCAGTGTAATATTTTTCAAGCAGAGAATATTTAAAAGTTTAAACATCCCTACCATGTATATTAATAAAATGTTCAGCTGTAGGGTTTTCCACTTTACCTAAACAAATATTGCTAAGATATTCCTGCATCCCACACTTAAAAACCTCTTGAAGTCTCACAGATATAGTGCAAATTATATGTGTGCCATATTGGATAAATAACACCTTTAGTAGTGCAGTTGATATTATTTTGTATAGAAAACTCGCATTATAGATTTTATATAGTAGTGAAACTGTTATTTTATCATCCTTGATCATCAAGGTTTATACACAGCATTTCTTCTATGAAACAAAACAGTCAGTATTTGTTTCTCTGTTGGAGGGTTTTGCTCAGAACAATCTTCTTTTATAACATCTTTCACCAACTTTTTACTAAGATCCTTCTCTAGCCACTCCTCCCATACCTTTTCTATTACTCCCTCCATTAAACCTTCTCTCCAACATACCTTATCTAACTTACTTCACTATGATTTTCTGTCTTTCAGTTCAATACATCTGCATTGATGTACTGCCACCATACAACTCAACAGCCCACCATCTACTTGCCAACATTCTTCTGTACCTTTTACTCTACTTCTTGTGTCTATAGCAGCCATATCCCACATCTATGAATGCTGCACACAAGTCTAAACCTAGAAACCAAAGTAAATAATGTAGACTGTACTGTAGGTGGTCTACTTATTTGTTGTTGATTGTATACATTTATCATACTCTCCTCTCTTTTGTTGTTGAATATTCAAGGCCTTTACCCATGTCTGTAACATGTACAATGCATATAAGGTATTTATGTACTACAATAGCTCAACCTAGGTGTGGTTAATGCTTAAGATATTTTATTATTTTCTCTTTTGGTTTAATAGTTAAGAAAGCTTACTCATTTCTGTGATATGCTGTTTTGGTCAGCTATTAACTGATAAGTGTTAGTAATATTTTTATTAAACTTCTTTCATAATGCAACTTTTTGTAAATTTAATGTATGCATTTTGTGTAAAGCTTTTCTCCCCAGGCTTTCACTGAAAAGGGACTTTGGGACTTCGGACTATCCAGGTAAACAAATGCTAACAAATAAATAATACATAAATACATAACTGCATTTCTAAATCAGTATTTGCCCAGCTCTGAAATTCTTTTACTTTTCTTCTATCACTAGTCACTGTGGAATTATCCAAAGAATAATGTACTCTTCTAGCACTTCTTCCTGCATCTCTGGTAAATATATCCTACTAGAAATATTTGCTGCATACAGTTCTTTGCATGGCCTGTATTCCACACTTAAGTCATACTTCTGTCTTCTTCTTTCGGCTTTTTTTCCGGTTAGGGGTCGCCACAGCAGATCACCTGTCCACTCATGATTGGCAGTGGAGATTTTACAGTGTCAAGTTGCCAGCCTGGCGCCCAAACTTCCACAGAAGGTACACACATGCAAGCACTCATTCCTAGGGACAATTTAGAGTGTCCAATCCACCTACAGCATGTCATTGGGATGTGGGAGGAAACTGGAGCACCCAGAGGAAACACATGGGATCACAGGGAGGACATGCAGACTCCACACAGAAGGCAGCCCAGCAGAGGATCGAACTGGAGAACCTCTTGCTGTGAGGCAGCAATGTTAACCGCTGCACCACTGCAGCCATCCTAAGTCATATTTCTGTAAATTAGTAAAATACTTTCTGAATATGAATCACAAGTTTTCATGGTATTTATTTATTTATTATTTATTTATTTACACTGTTTCTAACAGCTCTTTTACTTTGTGCACCAATAAATGCCTTGATTCACAGGCAACTAGTCTATTTTTTGTAGGATCACAACTACTGTCTTATTCGTATAAGTTATTTTAACACTTGCTAATCTATAACTCGGTTTTAGATCATTCAGTATTCTCCTCTTTTTAACAAATTCACTCTGATACAACATTGTGATCTGATTACTTTCTTAGAGGTACAGTTAAATGCAAGCTTTGCAAGTTACTGCATGGTTTCTTCTATCTTTGGCATTTGCAGAGCTGATCAGTCCTTCCCAGTATCAGGCAAGCATTTCAGACTTATCAATTAGATTTAATGCCTGCTTTTATTTTACTTGAAATTATGTCTTAATTTATTTAGCAGGTGTTATCAGTCATCTTGTGTCTGACCATACGATAACTGATCATTATTTATGTTTACAACACCTTTCAAGCCTGCAGTTACATATGCTACAGCTCTTTGGAATACTGATGATACTAATAAAATGCCAAAATGAAGTCTGAGGAACTCACACCTTTCTAATGGCATACAAGATATTTATGATTTAGAGTTTGCATCATCGGTTTATTTGCCAGAAACTAAAATATTTGGCATTCTTAAGACTACTTCTTTCTTAAGTAATTGGTAATGCTCTTTTTACAGCACTCTATTCAGATGTTGCAGAGCAATACAAATGCAATTCTTTATTTTCTTTGCAACAGTGGCCATTACTGTTCACCCAGTGGCTCTAATTGCTTCTTAATGAAACCTACATTTGATATTGCTTTAATTCTTGCTCAGCTTTACTTCTGAGATCCATTGCTACTTTTCTGGCAGTATATAACTTTCAATGCATCAGGATTTATCTGTATATGAGATTCTCCTGAAAAATGTCCTAAGCCTATGAATAAATCAGCAGAATCATATTGAATATCACTAGTAAACCTCTATAACACATCTAAGATTTATCTTTACCATTACTGGCTTCTCAAAAGACGTTGCAAAACACTTAAGAAATTTTATTTTGTTATGTGTAACAATTTTAAAATGAATTTTGATTTTTTTTGTATTTTTATACCAACATTTTAGCAAATGCTAAAATAACTATGGCATCAGGTGTCCAGAATAGGTGAACACTTGGCAAACCACTCCCTGTTTAGTACCTCTGACAAGGGTTTACAATGTATCTTGAGACAAAATATCTCACTCCACTCTTGCGCCTAATTTATATATTCTGTACATTCATTTTCAACATTTCTTGCCAACAATGTGATTTGCACACGAGTCTCAATATCTCTGATTCATTTTTAAGACTTTACTGTATCAACCTTTCTCACGTAAGAGCACCAATAAACAGGTTATTTTCATGCTTCTGTTCAACACTATGCAATCTTTTTTAAAACAATTGTTTTTACTTTATTCATTTTAGCAAAACGTCTTTTAGTAGTACAGATTCTACAAATTTAAATTGAGGAAGACTGCTCAGGCTTATAGTTTCATGTACAGTAATATTAATATTGTACAGACTTTTACATAGCATTGATTTTGAAGTCAGACATGGCTCTCTTTTTTCATTTCCATTGCTGATGAAAATGCTTTTACTTTATCTCTCATTTTTGCCTTATTATTTAACTCACAATATATTTTACACATATCCATTATTTTCAATTAATCTATCTATAATATACTGGTCATGTCACTTACTTTGTATATACCCACAACTTTAAATATTGTCAGTTCTGTCTCTATTAAAAACCTGTTGCTTGGCTCTGTTCTCTAGCTCATGATATAAAAACATCTATATAGATTCTCTATAGGATCGGCTTTTGTAAAGAAGAAAAGAGAAGAGAAATAATTAACATTTTATTTTCTGGGCTCACAATACTTTATGAATTTTCTCTAAGTACTAGTGTTTTATATTTCTTTTGTTGAAGGAAAGTAAAAACATTAAATAACTTTAAGGTTTAATCCCTAACAACACATAGGAACATAACACAGTGTACCTGTTAAGCTTTCTCGATTAGTCCATGCTCTTTGATGGAAAAAAAAAGTTGGATACAAAATTTACAGTTTTTTGTTAAGGTTCCTTGCAGAAAGAAATTCTTGGTGTTGCAGCTTGTTTGTTTTCTGCACCAGCAACTATGTTTCTATATTAGCAAATGTAAAGTATTGAAAACAAATAAATGTATTTCCTTCTACAGAAATACTTCTCCACCCTGACACCATGTCATGTCAAGAGGCTTAATAAATAACATACACAGTAGATATTGTCTAGCCTTACTGAGGGTTATCTTCTAAGAAAAGTTCCCTAAGTGAACTGTATACCATGTGACATGCAAATCACTACAGTTAGTTCCTCAGTATTAAAGATATGCTCTCCACAATGATAGGACCTCATATAGCTGTATCTTGAGCTTGAATATGTTTGAATGATAAGCTGTTCACTGCAGTACCGCTAATTCTATAGTGTCTATCTTACCTTTTAGTTAAGAGCTATTAGCCTTTAAATGATAGTCTTCAGCAAAACCAACCTTCAGATTGTACTCAAGCATTAGTCCCTGTACTTCTGGGCATATTTTAGGTTTAGGAACATTACTAGGTTCAGGTTCACGCCCTCATCCCTTCTTTTTGTTTTCTCCATATATATTCATATTTCACATTGCCTTGCGAAAAGCAAACAAGAAAGGACCTACAAACAAATACAGGGCCAGTCTGGATGCATATGTTCAGCATTGCACTGGTATTTTCATTTATTATAAATACTGAAACTCTTTGTTGTTTATAGAGCACAGTTAGTGGTACTGGGGAATTCAACACTAACATTTATCTTAAAGCTTTTACTTCCTATAACATATTTACAAGAGCTGTTTTCTGTAAGCGCAGAGAAAAGTTCCACGGGTCTACCTGTACCTGACATATATCTCAGATATTACAGTAAACTAGCGGGTCTGTATTATTTCAGTGAATGCTTAGAATAGCAAACCCTGTTTAATCGACCCAATAAAGTCAAAATTCCTAAATCCCGAACACACGGAACAGCAATTTTTTTCCCAGGGGGGAAAAAAAAATCACTGGTCTGTGTTCGGGACTTTGCCATTTCCTTCACTGTAGTGCAATCCCGGAGTTGGTATATTTAAGTAGGGAGGGATGAGGACACAGCCCCGCCACTTTATTTTGTGTTTGGATTTTTTTTTTAATGGAGCAGCAATTTTTTTTCCCTGGGGAAAGAAATTGCTGTTCTGTGTGTTCAGGATTTAGGGATTTCGACTTTATTGGGACGATTAAATAGCGTTCGCTATTTTAAGTGTTTGCTGAATTAATATAGACTCTAAACTAGCTAAGGTCTTCAGCACTGATTATGAACTTAAAAAGGAAAGCTCTCCAGTATACAAGGATGAAATTTAAAAGGGGCATGAAATGTGAAAATCGTTGTTAGATCTCACATCATCTTCATTTTGACAATATTCAACTTCCAAAGTAAGTGGGAAGTGATATCAGGATGATAGTGCCTTTAAACTCAGGTGGAAGAGGGAGGGGTAAAACAACAACAGAAAGAACTCAGTACAGAGGAAGACCACAGCAATAAGAAGTTCTGGGAGAACTTCAGGCAAGTGTATAACCAAATAGAGCATGAAAAGCTTGGCAAGGGAAAAGGCCTGCTATACCACACCGCACAGTACTCAGAACAACAGATGATATAGGAGTGGCAGCATATATTAAGACAGCAGATAAACTGTGAGCAGATGGAAGGTACCCCACTGTTCAACAATCTCACTCTTTACATTGCATAGCATTTGACAGAACAAGGAAACAGCACAACATAGCAGCCAATACTTTTGTCAAGTAAAGTTAAACTCAGCAACTTGCATAACATGGGAATTGGTGGAAGATGCAAAGTCAAGAGAAAAATGAAGTCAAGATGGCTAACCTAACAATTCAGGGATGCAAGAAAATGCATTAAAATGGTCTACATAATCTGGGAAAAAATAAGACATGCAAGAGGAGAGAAATATATGAGAGGCAGAGGAATGGATACAAAGGAGGTAAACAGAACCAAGCCAAGGACCAAAAAGGATTTAGCAAACAGAAAGTGAAGTAGAAGAATGATTTCTTTAGATACATGTAGAAAGCAAATCAAAAATAAAGCAATGAAAGAGGTCAATGAATCCAAGAGACAGGAAGAGCATAGCGAAATCTCAAACAATTTCATCATCTCTATCTTCAGAACCCAAAAAGAAAACAGAAGTTTGGGGGGGGGGGTCAGAATGGAAAGATGGAAGGAGAGGGAGAAGAAGGCACTACAAGCCCTAAGAAAAGAGAATGTGAAATGATCAGGTGGCGTACCTCCAAGGATACTTAAAAAATAGCTAGAATATTGGAAGCCTCTCAACAAAATTTATTTAACAGATGTCTGACCACTGAATCTGAAAAATAAATTTTGTTGCTAGGTGATATTCTTCTAAGCGGCTACATAACCCCTTTGAAATAAATTTCCTATCCCAAGATTCCTATCTTGGCTTATAACTGTCTGCTCACTAACACTCTTCTTGCATTTATATACATCCTCTTTATGCAGTTTTCTGTCTGACTTACTTTTGGCAAATTTGTTCTATGCACTTTTTGTTTTTCATATTATTCTTGTCTCACCTAAAAAAATACCTTGTTATTTACTGTTAATTATTTCATGTTAGTTCTTTTTAATATTGTTTCTCCTGCAAGCATTGACAATGTTATTCACTTTTTTTTTTTTTAATGTTGGAGGTTTTCTCCTCGGGTCTCCACTGAAAAGGGTCTCTACCCAGTCAGACTAACCTGGTTAACAAATGTCAAATAAATAAATAAATAAAATTTATTTAGTATCCTCATTTTCCTGATACCAACAAACATCCATGAAAAATGCTGTGAGCACTCTATCCTGTCCAGCTAAGTGACTATTGCTCTGTCACCTCTCTGTGGACATTATACTGTTATTAAATGATTTATTTCCCTCTTCAAGATCCATTACTTTTAGATGGTGCAAACTCAGAGGTAGTATATATAGAGAGCTTAGGTGTGGAGACAGAGTCCTTAGATGAGGGGTACAAGGAGCACAGCTCCCCTATAAAAAGCTTGAACTTTGCCCTTTCATGTTTACTCACTGTAGCAGTCAGATATGATGGCTGGATAGTATGATCAGCATCCTGGGATTCACTGAGGTCAAATGTGGTACAACTATGTAGGACCCATACGACATCACCTCACTACAAGTTAACTTAAAATTCTATAAATATTTATTAATTCACACTTATGTTTTAGCATTCATGGCTACAGGACAATGCAGACCTCTTTGCACATGATATAATATCATGGCTTAAGCATTGTATGGGGAAGCAGCTTAAAGAGGTTTCTAATGAAACTATGGGAATGGTCTGCCAGATGCTTACTGAAGTTCAAAACAGAAATGTAAGAGACTGAATCTGTGGAGAAATCATTTGGGGACAGAAAATAGTACAGAAGAGATCCAATTCAAACCAGATGAGCAAAAGAAAATTCTACAAGTAGCTGTAATGATGGCAATGAACCACCGATTTTACTACTAAGACATCCTTATGGGTATAGATTCCAGGGAGAGAACTGTATTTCCCTCAGTGGAAACTACTGGTCTGACAAAGGGAGAAAGACATTAAGATACAAGAACAAGCACATATAAAGGTTTGCAGGACAGTTAGGTTAAAATATGGTAAGCAGTAAGGGACAGACTAGAAAAAATATGTCAGTTCTTCTGGGAGGATAAGGTAGGAAAAAGGATACATGATATAGTCCTACTAACTAATCAGGGGAAACTCAGAGTGCACTGAGGTAAAAAAGAAAAGAAAAGTAGTGGGGGGACAAGTACTCCAAACTAAGAGGGCCAGATATAGCATAGACCTAAGGAAGTACATCTTTACAAAAAGAGTTAGTGTCATTTGGGTCAGGTTTCCTAACCAAGAAGCATGGAGCAGGACAACTGAATTTTTCAAAAGTGAGTGAGATGGACATAAGAATACAAAACAGGGTGGAGTAGCAGAAAGCGATTAACGTACCATCTGGGTATTAACTAGACTTTCAGCCTTCTACAAGTTTATGCTTGTATGCATTTAAGTCCTAATTATAACGCACCTTTTAAGTGGCAAAAATCAAATGAGAACATGTTGTGCCTACCTACCACGAATGTAAGCAAGTCTAGACTCTCCTAGAGCAAATCACAGGATGGCATAAGATAAACATCCAGTCACAGCATAGTGAGAAACAAAATGGAATGACCTTCAAACCCCAGATAGCTGGATAAAGTATACACATATTTCACTTAGCCTTCATATACAATGGACTCCTACCTGAAATTGCTTGGCTCTCCAGTTTGAGTCCCATTTGTGATGCCTTCTGTATGACATGACCTCCCTGAGTCCACATGGATTTTTACTGGCTACTCCAATTTCCTCCCACATCACAATGAAATGCAGGGACATGAACTTGTTATCCACTAAACTGCTCAAAGTTATGTGTATGTGTGTGTGTGTGTGTGTGTGTGTGTGTGTGTGTGTGTGTGTGTGTGTGTGTGTGTGTGTGTGTGTGTGTGTGTGTGTGCGTGTGTGTGCATGTGCGTGCGCGTGTGCGTGTGTGTGCGTGTGTGCGCATGTGTGTGCGCATGTGTGTGTGTGTGTGTGTGTGTGTGTGTGTGTGTGTGTGTGTGTGTGTGTGTGTGTGTGTGTGTGTGTGTGTGTTGGGGGGGGGGTTCTCCAGTAATCCACTTTCATACCATCTAGAATTAGTTCTCTGTTTTATGTCTGCTGAATGCCAGGAAAGGTTTGAGCACCACCTCCCAGAATAATATAAAGCTGGTATCAGAAAATAAAAGACTATATTCTTCCACTGAAATCCTGACAAAATAAATGGCATATCTATAACCTTAAACAGCATCCTTTCTACAGTAATACTTTTTTAATCTTCAGTCATTTTCACCACCTGAAAGTTTCATCAACTACTTTCCTTCCCTAAAACTCAAGAATATACAGGACAGGCATTAGGTTATTTGGCTTCCCTACACTGAGTGCAAACTGGATGAGATTACATCTGTGTGTTCGATGTTGCACTCCCCAATCACTGTTTTCTAAAAGCAATTACTCCCAGTGCGTGTTTTTAAGTGTGCATCAGCAGTGATTCCTCTGTTTTAAAAGATTTTCTTTCTTCATGTTGGTGCAATCATGTTGCTGTTATATGTATGTTAGGGAGTCTGGGGGTACAGAGGAGCTTGGTCCCCAGCAAAAACATTTGAACTTACGTTCATAGGTAGGTACTAGGCTATTGGCCCTAGGGCCTATACAAGCCTAGCCAAAAAGGTACCCTGGCTTTTGCCACCAAAGAAAATTATTTTCCTGTGCCCCTGTCAAGCAGAACCACAGAAGTGATCCCAGGGTGAATTTCCTATTACCCATCCAATCATCAAGATTTTTCTTGAAGAGTGCTAATGAGGAGCTCTGTTTGACATAGATAGTTAGTCTGTTCCAGAGTATGGAAAGTCTCTGGGACAGGAATCTATCCCTCCAACATATTCTGTTTATTGTGGTGACAAGGTTTAGGTCACTAGAGTATGTAGCTCAGAGGGATTGGGATTTCTTTAAGTGAAGCATGTTCAACAGCTCTGGATTTGACATAGCTTTGTATGTTAGGCAGAGATTGCCTCTGAGTAGGCGATATGTGATGGAGTAAAGCTGGAGTTTTTTGAGTCAGTCTGCGTAAGGCATCTGTTTGAGGCCAGTAATCCTCTTTGTGAGGTATTTTTGCGGCCTTTCCAGTTGTTGTAGATGTCTTGTGAGGTACATACCAAAAGGGGCGTTGTACTCTATAATGGGTCTAATGAGTGATGAGTAGAGGGGAACAATGACCTCTTTTTTCTGGATGAGAAACCTTTTGTGATGAGGTGTGCCACGTAGAAGGATTTCCTTACCACTGTGGTGATGTGATTATCAAAGGAGAGACTACTGTCCACCTGTGTCCCAAGGTCTCTTATTGCACTTTCAGAGTTAAGTAGACTACCACCTATGTGGTAGTTCATGGGTATAGAGTTTTACCAAAGGGGATGACAATACACTTTTTGGCATTGAGCTTGAGACCATGGCTTTGACACCAGGCATCTGTCTCAGTGAGGCCCTTTTGTAGGATGTCCACATCATTAGGAGTTTCTCTTATGGCTCCTAGTTTGCAGTCATCTGCAAATGTAGTTAGCCAAAAACCTTCTGTGTTAGCCTGTACTTCAGAGAAGTAGATACCAAACAGGAGAGGACCAAGGACTGTACCCTGTGGTACTCCACTTGTCACTGGTCTGAAGTCTGATTTGGAGTCTGCTACTTTCACAGTGTGGGTTCTGTCAGTAAGCCAGTTGACAACCCATCTTGTGACATAGGGATTTATACCTAGTTTAGTGAGCTTATCTATAGATAATTCCAGAGTGGGGGGTGGTGTCAAATTCCTTGGCGAGATCTAGATAGGCTGTGTGAACCATCTTACCCTCATCTATGGCTTTGGTGACTGCTTCAAAGAAGTCTATCAGGCTTAGGAGACATGATCTGCCTTTTACAAACCTGAACTGTGTGGGGTCCAGAGTTTGGAGATCTCCAATGTCTTTGTTTATGAGTTCCATGATGATACATTCCATGGCCTTGCAGACCAGGCCCGTCAGGCTAATGGGGCGGTAGTTCCCAGGGTCTGTTGTGGCCCCCCTTTGTGGAGTGGGATAACTGTCATGGTACAAAGCCTGAGGTGAGGCTATGACTGAACATGGTACTTAGGTGGGGTGCCAGTTCATTCTGTTGTTCGTGTAGAAGACAGCCCGGGATGTTGTCAGGTCCCATGGATGCTGTGTTCTTGGCTTTGGAGAGTGAGGTTTTTACCTGTGCAGCCGTGATTACAGGAACTTTGCATTCTTCCTGTATAAAGATGGGCCTTTTAGGGGGTGAGAGGGGGTTAAAGTTAGCACTGAATCTATCTGCCAGGATGTTGGCAATATCAGTTGGTTCTGTATATTTAGTGTCATTGTGCTGTAACTCAGAGCAGATCTGAGTTTTGCCATTGAGATTCTTGGCATAGCTATAGAATGCTTTGTGGTTGTCTTTAGAATCAGTGGCAATTTTGTTTTCATGACTAGCTTTGTGGGATTTTATGAGGGATCTCAGCTTCTTACTGAGGCTGACTAGGTAGTTATTCCAATCGTGGGACTTTACTCTTTTTTGCAACAGTTTCGTTCTTCTGTTGTAGAGTTTGTTTATGGCAGAAGACCACCAGATTGGCTTCATTTTTTTGGAGGATAGCATCTTGGTTCTGTTAGGGATAGCATGATCCATGCACTCGTGTAAGTGCTTATAAAGTGCATTTGTGTAGGATTCAGCAGTTATACCTCTATTGTCCATCTGCATGGGTGTCGTGAAGTTTGCCACTTCTGTCTTAAGAAGCGTGAAGTTGGCTTTGGAGAAATATTTTACAGTTGTTTTCCTAATGGGGGATGGGAGCGGGATGTTGGTGTCTAGGGTGATTAGCTTGTGGTCGGATCTGACCAATGAGGAGCTGACCTCTGGTGTGGAACACCGGCCGCCCATGTTGGTGATGACCAGGTCTAGGATATTGCTGCCCGTGGTGGGGGTGTGGATAAGTTGATCCAATGCATTGGAATTGATGATTTCCAGAAAACGTTGAGCAAAAGAGTTGGTACATGAGTAGTTTTCCCAATTAATGATGGGGTAGTTGAAATCACCCATTATTAGGGTGTTGGGTTGTTCCTTAATATTTTCTTTTATTGATTTTATTAATATTATCTTTTATTGAGCTGAATTCCCAATCAGTTGTACAGAGCAAACTGGCTCTTTGCTGAGTTGTAACTTGATGAGTCATATAGGAAGCAGGTATGTCTTAGAAGGGTAAGGAAAATAAATTGTTGGTTTCCCAGGTTCTGCAGTTTATCCAAATAAGAGGAAAAGGTAGAGGTGGAGGGCCAAGCAATACTCACATGTGACACGTCATCTGTTGTTAATATACTACTGGTCTGAAACAAGCTTCTTTCAAGAAACTGGTGAACCTTGACCCCAAAGGCAACTAATTAGGCAAGGAGAATGTTTCATAAAAGTATCCTCACTTCCCTTAAAACAAATATCTGCCCTTCCAGCACATGCTGTTGTTATGAGCCAAGGGTCCTACTCAGGGTGAAATTCAGATATCAGGACCCTGCAAGTACAGCCAGAGTAGGTGAAACATTTCCTACATTGACATCTCCCGTCCCACAAACTGCTCATCTCAGGTATTAAATTTTATTTATTTATTTTTATTTTACATTTGTTGACCGGGATAGTCCGACTGGATACTTGATCATTTTCAGTGGAGGCCCGGGGAGAAAAGCTCCATACATACATACAAAAAACTATTGCATTAATCAAGTTAAAGCACTGTTACAGATACAATACATAGGATAAAAGTCATTCATTCTGTCATATAAATCTGATTTGTTATAGAGTAACAATTAGGAAGCCATGTAGGGGTGGTCAAAATACCTCTTTAGCACATGTTTATATTGCCAGAGCTAGTCAGGATTAGAGCAAGGACATAGCCATTGCCTTTTAAAGTGCTGTTTTAGATTATTTTTAATTGGTTAGAACAGGTTCTGAAGTAAGCTCAGCAGGAAGTGAGTTCCATATTTTACCAACAGAGTTGGCATATAGAGACTCTCCAGATGAGTTGTTGCTTTTGAGGGTTTGGACTAGTAATTTGTTGGATGAGCGAAGTGTCATTTTCCCAGTTTTTATATTCCTAAAAGTAGGAGCAACAATGACAGCTATAAAATACCGCATACAATGCTCCTAGGACATGTATCCAATCCAAAACACCTTCATATTCAGAACTGTATTCATGCATGCATTCACTTTCCAACACCCTTTCTAGACTGGGTTGTTGTGGAGCCAGTGCCCACGTCAAAAGGCTGTAAGTACACGGCAGAGGTGAGCTCATGGACTGGAAGCCAACACATCCCAGGGAACCCACCCTGGCACAAACTGCATGCATAACCAAAGGCAGTTCGAAGGATCACCAGTTCACCCTGCAACATGTCTTTCGGATATATGAGGAAACCAAAGCACCGAGGAAAACCCAGATACGAACTGAGAGAATATGCAAACTACATGCAGCAGGAACCAAACGAAAGAACCACGAGCTGCAGAGCAGCAATGCTAACGTCTGAACCCTTTTATAACTCGTAACTTGCAGATTTTACTGTGGTTTAAAATGCCCTTTAGAACCAGAAGTAGAACTCTGTATTTCAAGATTTACTGGAATTTTTTTTTGCTCTTTTCCTGTGTACAACATGTTCATGAGATTATTCCTCTTCTCTTCTTGCCTGTAATTCCAGTATATTCTCTAACCTGATGACAGCATCTATTTTCATGGCATTTTCTTTAACCTGATGATAGTATATGTTATTGTGGATGCCCTTGACCCACAAGGCATCAGATTTATTTACTTTTTGTGCCTGGTTTCATCTCACTCCCCAGGGGACAATTTTCAGAGGAGACCCAAAGTGGTTTTCATGCTGATTAGGTTTAATTGGTTAGGGTCCCAGCAAACTCATTCCTGTGCTTTTCCTACTTTTTTCAGTAACTTACGTAGGATCTTTTACTTACACCCGAGCTGCCACCAACTCAGACATGCAGGACCTCAGCTTAAATCTTGTGTGATAAAGAGCACCAGAGGACAGGACCCACTAATGCTGAACTACTACAGTGTCACTACAGAAACAGAAATCCATGTACCTAGTGTAGGGAAAGAAGCTGCAGGTTTCTGATCTTTGTAGCATCAAAAGTGACTGTACTATTTGATGAACAACTCAGACACTTAAAAAGCAATCACTCATCAAATATCAACTTTGCAGAAAGAGTTCTTTGATGGCTCTCTAAGTCTTCCAGGTGTACAGTTTTTCCATTTCACTGTTGCTGTATACAGTAACAGCCATTTTATTGTCATTGTTTATACTGCCCACACTGGTAATGTGATGCAAAGCCTTTAGTTCCAGGTCCTTCAAGAAATGTTGCAGTGGCTTCTCAGGGAAAACAGTATCCTTTCATTCAGACATGTTACTAATTTAGGGCATCGACCAAATGGAACCAGTCACGCCTACTGTCTCTGCTGGGAAGCAGGAACTTGGCTTTCTTTTATTTCATTTACATACATTTTGATTTTCACAGTATACCAATAATCACAGCATGACCAACTTCATGCTCAGCCCTGACTACATCCAAAGTAATAGCTACAAAAATGTAAAAGATACAACCAACAGTGGAACACAAAGGTAATACAAACTGGTTACAAAAAGCGAGATATTATGTACAAATTTTACACCATGTTGAGGTATGCCATTAACAAGCAGAAAAGTGGAAGCAGATGAGTAGCAAGAAAAGAATGAGTTAAGCGTGGTTTAACCTTGGAAACTGTAGGGGGTAACACAATGTGTTTATAGGGCAAAGCAAGAGATGAGTAATGGTAAAGAGACAGAATACAAGGAGACACAGAGACACTGAGAAAGGTAAATGTTGTAAGATGACAGTGAGCAAGGAGAAAGCTATTAAGAGAGATGTCCTGTATTCTGGCATTTGCATTTGTATTGCTCAAACAGACACTGTCTGAGTTGGGGCCAGAACCTAGTGTAGTTAGTATGGTTGGTGAGACAGTGAGGAAAGGATTACCCCAGCATTGAAGTTCAGACAAACTAGAATCAGAGCTATGCAGTTACGTAGATGGAGTTTGGAGAGTAGGGGCTTATACTACCCTGACTTCTGAAGTTGTAGTTTGGGGTGTTAGTAAGAAGTTTCATTGTAAGTGAATACTGGAAAACGGGTATCTTGGTGGAGTAATAGGCATAGCCAGGAGCACAGAAATAGGTTGGACCTGGCTTGTACTGGGAGATGGTTTGCATTGATGAAGTGGGTCTATATCACTTCTTCGAAACACCTATTTAGTGAATCACTATTTCTCGACCCCAAATTGTGACATCCTCTCTTTGTCAAATGGCCGTTTCAGTGAACTTTTTCACAGGGAAAGGAAATGGTTGGCCATCATCGGGAATTTGCCCTTATCCCCACTGTAATGTGATCTTGGAGTTGATATATTTAGTTGGGGGGTGGGTTTTACATTTTTTGAGTTTAATGATGAGTGCTAGATTGGACGTCCATCTCTTTTTCCTGCGAAAAAGTTCACTGAAATGGACATTTGATGAGGGGAAGATTTGACAATTTGGGGTCAAAGAATAGTGATCCACTTAATAGGTGTTTCGATGAAGTGATATAGATCTGATGAAGTAAAGCAAAGGTGTTTAAAGCAAGGGGAATTGTTGATGAAGCAGCACATTTTATTAGATAAGGTCTGTAGTGCTGATGTATTATTTTTTTTAGAAGAGGTGGCAAACAAGTGTAAGCCAAACTTATGTTGTGTGAGCAGGAGACCTTTCCCAATGGCTGCCCTAGCTTTGCAACATGGAATTTTCCTACTGGCAATGCACACTTGAGGGTGACTGAATTGCCTAGTGAACTTGCTTATGTGGACAGTCCTGGACCTACAGAAATTCAATCTTAAACTCCAGTGAGCAATGCAATTTTCAAGATATTCAGGGCTACAGTATACAATACTTTCTCCTTCCCACCAGTCCTAAATGTAAAATGTTCTTCTTCTTCATCTCTTTTAAAGGAAGGAAATCAAAGGATGCGTTATACTTTCCTTGGTCTCAAGATCATCTACTATCAATTTATTCGTCCTGTTCCTAGCCAGGGTTTGGATGAAGGCAGCCATGGTTATTCTAACAGCTACAGTCTGTCCTCATCAATAAGCATTCTCTTGGTTTTAGAATGTTGTAGTTTTCCCTGCTCTTTATCTTCCCAGGAAAAAGAAAAAGAAGCCTCTGTTTCATCCCAGCCACACTTACAGTACTTCAAGCTGTCACCTTGGCAACTCCAAATCCCAGGTCAGACATATCATCTTCATATTTAGTTGGACTTGTGGCTATTCTGAGAACTGCTCTGAAGCCTTCTGCCAAGAAGACTTATTCAGGTGAATGAAAATGATTTTCTGTTTTGCCCAGTCTAAGGGATCTCTTCCATTTTCAGTATAACTCACTCTTCATTTTACATTATTTATCTGACCTATGTGAATCAGGTTTGAATTGTTTTAATCTAAAGATTCATGTAGCTGCAATTTTTATTTTGCATTCTTAGCAAGAGCACTTTTTCGTAGACTGTCCTGAAAATCTGCATCTTCTTTCTTAGGTATCCGCAAGAGAAATCATGAATCACATTCAAACATTTATTATATTTTGGAGAAACTGACTTTTCTTCCCTTTGACTAGCAGATATTGCTGAATTGAAGTTTTTTATATAGGAAAAATATTCTTATGGCTATTGTTTTGGCCATTAAAATACCAAAACTTCTGGTACTTTCTGAGGTTCCCCTAAATAAAGGGTATCTTTGTGCACCAGCATTTCCTTTATGCCTAAGGATGCCACACAGCTATTTACTTTATTTTACATTTGTTAACCGGGATAGTCCAGCTGGATATATGTCCATTTTCAGTGGAGGCCCAGAGAGAAAAGCTCCAAAGAGACAATTTTTACAGAACATACAGACAAACTTGAGTACATATTTCATCTAGATCCATTAGGATATCTAGTTATTGACACTTATAGGTATAAACTACAGACACTTATAGATATAAACTACAGACAGATACAGTTTACAATAGTCATTAAACAGTTTTGCATTGTTCATAGTAACACTGTTATATGTATGTTATCATACCTTTGATGTGGTATACATTTATATGCAAGTAACAGATAGGACTCTAGTTTAGGACAATGGTTACAATAGTACTGGAGTGGATCAGGTATTAGTCTGGAGTTGAACAGGGACATAACCATTTGTTGCTGAGGTAGTTGTAGATAGCTTTTTTAAATGTAGGTCGTGAGGTAATCAGGGATAAGGATGTAGGCAGGGAGTTCCAGATTTTGGCCACATAAGAAGAGTAAAGGGAGTCTCCAGCATGGTTGTTGGATCTAGTAACAGCTAACTGTAATTTGTCAGTTGAGCGGAGTTGCCTAGGACAGGAATATTGTTGAACAATGGTAGCCAGGGAAGGTGATATATTTTGTTGACAGAGTATTTTGTGAGTAGTAACCAGCTGAGCATGAATCAGTCTATACGGTTACCTTTCTCACGAATCAGTCTATACGGTTATCTTTCTCATGAATCATTCTATTCGGTTACCTTTCTCATGATTCAGTCTATACGGTTACCTTTCTCATGAATCAGTCTATACGGTTACCTTTCTCCCTAACCATTGCGGTAAAGATGAGAGAGACTCATGTATTTTATGAATGTTCATAGATAATTCCACTACTAAGTACCCAAAGCCTACACTCTGCATATAAATGATTGCCTACTTGTTCCCACTGCTAAAGGCAGGGAAGATGCTAAACAATGCCTTTCCATGCATTTATTTAATAACAAAATCTTTATTTTGATTCAACAGAAGAACATTAATTATTTATGAATGGCATACCTTTTTTCCATCATTTACTTTTCACCAGATTACATAAAACCATGTGTTGTTTCCATAGAAATCAGTCTTCTCTGATACACAATTCTGATATCTTCAAATTTCCATAGTCCCTTATTTTATTTACACGTCTCCATCCTAACCCATTAGTCCACCACAATATCAAACCATTCAGTCTTAACATAAATAAAGATTTTCATAAAAAATTACCACAAATAGTGAAACCACCAAAAACGAAAAAGTAAACAAAAAAATAGTAGTTTGCCCGAGTTATATTTTGCTATCATACTCTTTTTCTCATAGCAGAGATTCACTATTATAACTAATATATATATATATATATATATATATATATATATATATATATATATATATATATATATATATAAAACTAACATAGTTCCAATCCAACCTGTCATTTTACAAAAATAATACCTTTCTTTAGTCATTTCCCTATTCATTTCCAGGTTAACTACCTGGAAACAAATTTCTGCCACAAAGTTTTCTTAGTCAATCTACTCTGTCTCATTTCTGTTTCATCCATCAATAAGCTAACTTCCCTCTCTGATGGTGGCTCCCTCAACTTGCATTTTGTAATTATTCCTTTTTTTGGCTACTAACATCATAAGACAAGTACCTATTTTTTTACTTTTTCTTTGCACTATATTTCATTAGCATGTCCCAAAAGCAAATGTTTCTTCGTTAAGTACAATTTCTGGCATAAAGCCCAAAAATATCTGCTTCAATTCATCTTTACAAATTGTTAATCTTAAGGAAGACCAAAATATGTTCCCACTTATTCAACCCCCTTTATCACATCTCCAAAATTATGTTTTCACATTTTAAAACTCCCTTTGCAATCTTTGTTGGATATAAAAATGCTTCAAAGATACATTGATGCAAATAAACTAAAGCAATGTGGCTTTGTAGCATGATAGGGGATTAAACATATGTTCTCTCATCATCTATGAATTTTTTTTTTTCATTAAAATCAGAGCCTGTTTCACCTCATATAGCATTTATTTATTGTTTGTTTCTTTATTTGTTTGTTGACCAGGAAGGTAAACTTTTCCAAGATTCCTTTTCAAGCACATCCTGGGTCATAAATTGGTCACAACCTATTAATAATGTTAGCCAGTTTTGTTCAATAATAGTTAAATGTGCTTTTATAACTTTTGGCACAACTCACTAAAGGTCTCAGTTTTAAGTAAAATTGCAGGAACCTCCAATGACACTCTAATCAATATATATATATATATATATATATATATATATATATATATATATATATAGAGAGAGAGAGAGAGAGAGAATGTCAATAAATAAATAAATAAATAAAATAAAAGGGTATGGGGGCCAATAGGTATACAGACGGATTGTACCCCTGCAATAATGCTTATTTTAGGCTTAGGTTTTTATAATCTGTTGAATCAGTTGTATTACTGGAGGCCAAATGGCAGTAGTTGTGATCAAGACAGCATAAGAAAAAGCCTCACTGAGCTGTTATGGCAATGATGCTACCCAGTAATTTTGCTTTACTCTAGTGATATCAGGGTCTGTCATACAAAGCAAACATTACATTTCATGGTAGCAGTCAGTGCAGTTACATTTTAAGTTACAAATGTTCAGTGATAAGACAGCAAATGTGTATTCAGTAATATATAAAGAAACTGACAAACAACTTACGGTGACATACACTTAAAAAACAGACCATCACAGAACAAGAAATGGAAAAAAATGCTAATCTGTTCAGAACACGAGGCTAGTTCAAATAATCATAAGTGGCTCCTGATTATTACCGAACTAAAACAGGACCTATTTTGTTTCTTAAAGTAGGCATCAAGCTCCAGTAAGAACATAAGTCGACCCAGAGTTAGACAATGCTTCCAATCTGAAGTTACAACAGTTACAGTAACATGAACAGTACAGTAAAGTAGTATAAATATAATAATAATGATCATAGTCACGTTTCCTAACTACCACCCTACAGCAAGACCTGACAACTACCTATCAGATGCATTCTAATACAGCTTCTCACAATAAATCTATTCATATCATACAACAAGGAGGTGAGAAAAATAAATGTGCAACAGAAATTATCCTCTGTGCATGAAGTTTGATTCATTTATTCAAGAAAATATAGCACAGTCCAGGAATCTTTCGGAGTCTCTGATGGTTATGCTCTTCTATAACACTGAAACACGATTCAACAATCTATCCCGTGTACTACTCAAGTCAATGCCAAAGTTATTCAACAATGAAAAGTAACCATTTAGTATGAATCGTCAGGTCAGTGTTAAAAATAGCCAGTCAGAATCTTAAACAGTAAATCCATGTTGCAGAAAGACATCACAACAATATAATGTATGTTGTGTCTTTCGGCTTTTCCCGGTTAGGGGTCGCCACAGCGGAACTCTGGTCCGCTAATGATTGGCAGTTGATTTTTATGTACCGAGTTGTCAGCCCTGACGCACAACCTTCAACGAAGGAACGCCCATTCATGCATGTCTTCACGCAGAAGACGCTCTAGCTGAGAGTCAACTTGGACAGCGCCTTATTGTAAGGCGACAACGCTACCGCAGCACCACCACCGTGGATACAACACTCTACAACAGGTCAAAAAACATCGATTCTGAGTATTTCAAAACTATACCTGGATGTCAATTGCAACAGGTAGTCACCATTCCCAACAACATCTGCCATTGAAAATATGAAGGTCTCTCCAAACACCATTATATTGGGCGACTTCAACTACCCAAACATAGACTGGGAGCATTACTCTAGCTCCAACACCCTAGCCCAAAGGTTCCTAGAATTTATAAACTCAAATGTTATGGAACAACTTGTTACCACTCCCACAAGAGGGGAAAACATACTGGACCTGATCATCACCAACATGGGGACACTATGCTCCAGACCAGAAGTGTATCCCTCACTGGTAAGATCAGACCATAAACTCATCTCACTGGATATTCACATCCCGACCCCACCCCCTGCCCAGAAAACCACAGTGAAAAACTTCTCTAAAGCAAATTTCACACGCCTCAAAACCGAGGCGAAATCCTTCAAAGCCCCCGGGCCTGTGGAAAATACGGCCCAGACCGCAGAATCCTTTATAAACGCATTCTATGAACACCTTCAGGAATGCATGGATCATACAATCCTAAATAAAACCAAGACCCAATCCTCCAAAGGCAGACGTCCTGTCTGGTGGACCCCAGCCATAAACAAACTATACAATAGAAGGAGGAAGCTACTACATGATAGAGCAAAATCCCAAAAAGGGAAGGCATCTCTGATCAGTATTAGCAAAAAACTACGGGCACTCATAAAATCGTCTAAGGCCAGCTTCGAGAGAAAAATTGCACAGGACACTAAGGATAATCACAAGGCTTTCTTTAGTTATGTTAGGAACCTGGGTGGGAATTCCCAGATATGCTCAGAATTAGTCCAAAATGACAAAAAATACACCGAGCCCACAGACATTGCCAACATCCTAGCTGACAGGTTCAGTGCAAACTCCCCCCCCCTCCCCACCAAAACAGCAAATGTCTCTCCCACCAGTGTGCTGCCCCTGACATCTCAGATGCTCAGGTAAGAGCCGCCCTCTCCAAAGCAAAAAACACAGCATCAATGGGACCAGATGGTGTCCTGGGCTGCGTCCTACATGAACTCAAAGAAGAGCTAAACCCAAACATAAAACTACTGTTCAATCTTAGCCTTACTACAGGATATGTACCCAAAGAGTGGCGTACAGCAACAGTGGTCCCTCTCCACAAAGGTGGTGCCTCAACGGATCCCGGAAACTGTCGCCCCATAAGCCTGACTAGCTTGGTCTGCAAAGCTATGGAAAGGATCATCATGGACCTCATAAATAAAGATATTGGGGACCTACAGACACTGGATCCTACCCAGTTTGGCTTTGTTAAGGGCAGATCCTGCCTCTTAAACCTGGTTGATTTCTTTGAAACAGTCACCAAGGCCATTGACGAGGGGAAGGTGGTCCACACAGCCTACCTGGACCTCGCAAAAGCCTTCGATACAATACCCCACTCGGGCATTATAGATAAGCTCACCAGCTTAAATATAAACCCCTAGGACAAAACCCACATGGTTAGAATTGCTAGAGCCATGTCAGACTCCAAACCAGTTACAAGTGGCATCCCACAAGGCTCAGTCCTGGGACCTTTCTTGTTCAGTATATATTTCTCGGCGGTACAGGCCAACACGGAAGGACTGTGGCTGACCAAGTTCGCAGATGACTGCAAACTGAGCACCATAATCAACTCTCCAGCCGACACAAGCATCCTCCAAAAGGGCCTCATAGAAACAGACAACTGGAGCTAGAGCCATGGCCTCAAGCTAAACGCCAAAAAGTGTATAGTCATCCCCTTTGGCAAAAACAAAGTGCCCACAAATTACCACATAGGTGGTAATCCATTAAGTACAGAAGAAGTCATTAGGGACCCAAGTTGATAGCAATCTCTCATTTGACAACCATGTGGCCAAAGTGGTTAGAAAAACATTTTATATAGCCCACCTAATCATGAAGGGATTCACATCTAGATCAGGAGAGGTCATCGTACCTCTTTACTCATCCCTCATCAGGCCCATAATTGAGTGCAATGCCCCTTTTGGGATGTACCTTACCAGACACCTGTAGCAACTGGAAAGACCCCAAAAGTACCTCACTGAGAGGATCAAAGGGCTCAAACAGATGCCATATGCTGCCCGGTTAAAGAAACACCAGCTCTACTCAGTGGCATACCGCCTGCTCAGAGGCGATCTGTGCCTGACGTATAAAGCCATGTCCAACCCAGTATTAATGGACATGCTGCACCTCAGAAAATCTAAATCCCATCGAGCTACACGCTCGAGAGACTTGAACCTCAGCACTGAAATAAATAGGACATGCTGGAGGGACAGATTCATAACCCAGAGGCTCCCTTCACTCTGGAATAAAATCCCAGTCCAGGTTAGGCAGAGTCCCACATTGACTCTCTTCAAGAGGAATCTTGATGAGTGGATGGGAGATCGTAGGTTTACCCCGGCTATCACTTCTGTGTCACTGTTAGACAGAGGCACAGTATACTAACCTCAAAAAAAGGCATAGCAAAATTAATTTAAAATGGGTGGCGAAAGCCAAACATACTCTGGCTAGGCTTATAAATGCCCTAGGGCAGATAGCCTAGTATGAACCTATGAACCTATGAACCTATAACCATTCCATTTAGTCTTTCATCATCTCTAATTATACTTCTAAGCAAGACAACAATGAAGTATTTTCCAAAACACAAGTTGACAAACCAGTGACACAAAATACATCAAACTATCCCAGCCAGAAGTACACCAATCCAAAGAAAGTAACTAACTGGAAATAAACCGTTTCTATGTATGTGAAGCCTAATGTTTATCTCCTGAGCTGGGTATCTAGCTGTTAAACATAGCAGTTACTATGAAAATAGCCAGTTCTCTGCATCCCGGCCGTAACAAGAATGGGGCAATGGGGGCAGCTGTTCCAGGTGCAAGCAGTTAGGATGCATGATTGGCGGTGGCAATAGGGTACCCTACAATAGGGTGTAAGTTGAGCACCAACATTCATTTATGAAGCTGTAATGGTATGGGGGGGATTCATAAACGAATACTGATACTGCATTAACATTTGTGGTGAAGCTCATTCTGTTGAAAAAACATTTTTTTTTTGGTTCCCAACTTTGGATTGAGGGTCTCCAGTAACTGACCAAGGCATCAGATAAGCTTGCTGTTTTGTAAGGAAGACGCTACAGCAAACTCTTCCTGCAAGACTCAGAAGTGGTGTTTAAACCAACAAGTAGTTTCCCTTTGATTTGTTTAAATTTTAACATTTGCAGGAAATGTTTATGTCATTATGGCAGTAACCCCTAGAGCTGGTTCACAGAGACTTTAATAGGGACACAATACTACACGAACCACTGATTACCAGTGTGGTATAAATCATGCAAATTATTTGGAAAGCTGCAGTCTCTTACTCAATATTTTCCCATAATTCCTGCTTAGAACAGCACTCGGGTTTGAATGGGGATTATGAGGCTGTAATGATACAACCACACATTCAAATTCCAGCTATTATATAGGTTACTTATTTGTGGGCTAGATCGATATGCGATAGCAAAGTCTTTTATGAGCCATGAACAACATACTCAGAGGCAACATACAGTCTACAGGCCAGAAATGTGAGAGCTCTGTATTAAAGTTTAACTTGATCCTAACATTTGGTGCACCTTAATTTATACACTAAATTGACGTTCTGTTATTAAATATGTTTTTCCTGTACGTGACCCTATGTTGAACCCTCTCAAAAATATATTCACCGTACCCTGAATAATTTCCTCTCTGAAATAGAAGTAAAACCCATTACCTTGAATTTGCTGCCACATATTTCCCCATTCTTGGAACACATCTCATTTTTGCCCCCGAACACCTCTTACCTCTGTAGTGCTAGTAATCAACATTCAGTCCCCGATGTTCATTGCAAGCCCATTCTGAAATGTAACCACTTAATATTGTAATAACTTTCTAAATTTCCCTTGAATAATTCCCGGGTGAAACACACATGGTAAGTAATGTCAGCAATGCTGCATCTAAGTAGCACTTCACTTCTGTATGGCATCCATTAGCATCAACTATTAAATCTTCCAATATAAGAGGGAATCTACGTGAAATTTTGCACCCCCTTTCTATGCCCCTGCAAAGGAAGACATCACTCCGCAATCCCAGTAGCCTTTAATCCAACAAAGACATTTCTTGCAGTGCTACTACCATGATTCTAGCTGTATTAAATATGTAAATACAGTATTTTTATGCATGGATTTCTCACACTGTTTACATTTCAAAGCATCATGTTACTCCACCTAATATATAACCTTTATTGTAGTTAGTCAGAATTCTTTCATCAGTTTCCCATTCTCCCATATGTGTCAATGTTTTTGCAATACTTTTTCTAGCCCAAACATAAATTAATGTCAGTATACAAAACCAACACAAAACATAAATAAACAAATCATTTGGTATGCTCCCAGCTTTACTAAAAAAACACTCCCTGTATTACTACCCATAGACAACTCTAATTGATAAGTGTCGTGTTACATTTCAAAAATCCCTTTGAGCAGTCCCAGCCATGATATCTTCTAAGAATTAGATGCCCTTAAATTTACATTTTTAAACCTGGTGTCATATTGAATTGACCTGATCCAATTATTTAACCCCAGAGTCTTGTATTTACAAAAATTCCACCTCCAGCTAGCAAACCCTACAGGTAATGAGCGAACTCCCTTGCCCACTCCCCTTGTAAACTGGTGAGGTAATTCAATTCCAGTCCACTATTTGCCCATTAAGTGTACAGATGCTCCCCCTGCCATTCTATCAAGAGAAACTTCCAGTCACTGCACATTACTTTAACATTTCCTTTACTGTCCACAACATAATGAAAGAAAATCAGAATTATATTCAATTAAAATAGTCTGCTTTCTAATTCTTCATCCAGCAGTCATGAACAAACTGATCACTGCCTTCTACTTTTGCATCATATGAGATATAAACATTCCTAAATCTTTCTGTGCAAATCTCTTAAATTGTTTCGGCATTTCCACATCACAATCCAAATTCTCTTAAGCAACTCAGCCCTATGCTTAACTCCTCTGACATACATTTGGATCCACAGTCCCTTGTCCTTGGTGCTTGCATTATCGTATGGCTTGAACAACTTATTGTGGCTTTGGAAAAGTCTTTCATTCATTTAGGAAAAATATTTGAAATAGCCTCCTCATCTTGACTATACAAACTCAGCCTTTTCCCTTCTGTTTTGCGAAATGAGTAGTTATGGGCCATGGGCTCAAGCTGAATGCCAAGAAATGTCTATTTATCCCCTTTGGGAAAAAACATGTACCCGTGAATTACCACATAGGTGGCAGTACACTAAACACCGAAAGTGTGATAAGAGACTTAGGGACGCAGGTGGACAGTGGTCTCACCTTCACTAACCACATCGCCACAACAGTCAGGAAATCCTTCTATGTGGCACACCTCATCACTAAGGGCTTTTCATCTTGAAAAAAGGAGGTCATTGTCCCACTGTACTCATCCCTCATTAGACCCATTATAGAATACAATGTCCCATTTGGTATGTACCTCTCAAGACACCTGCAACAACTGGAAAGGCTGCATAAATACCTCACTAAAAGAATCACAGGCCTAAAGCAGATGCCCTATGCTGACCGGCTTAAAAAACTCCAGCTATACTCTGTCGCATATCGTCTACCCAGAGGCGATCTCTGCTTAACATACAAAACCATGTCAAACCCTGAGCTGTTGGACATGCTCCATTTAAAGAAATCCCAGTCCCACAGAGCCACATGCTCCAGGGATCTAAACCTTGTCATCACAATAAACAAAACATGTTGGAGGGATAGGTTCCTGATGCAGAGACTCCCCAGACTCTGGAATAGACTGCCCATACATGTCAAGCAGAGCGCCTCTTTGGCCCTCTTCAAAAAGAACCTTGACGATTGGATGGGAGAAAGGAAATTCACCCCGGGGATCATGTCAGTCACCCTGCTAGACAGGGGTCCAGGAAGTAAATAGTGTGGGTAGAAATAGCCAGGGAATTGTTATGGCTAGGCTTGTATAGGCCCTAGGGCCGATAGCCTAGTACCACCCTATGAACCTATGAAAAAGCACTCTCTCATCTCCCACATTTTAAATGTCTTTACATATCACTGACAACACTTGATATTTCAGCCAGCATGTTTCAAATCTAACCAAAATATATCAATTGCTTCATATTTACTGTCTAGGTCAACACCAGTGTCTATGAACCTGCTTCACTTTAATCTGTATCTCATGCAACCCACTTCAAGTCACTATATTTTATCTTGCACATAAGACGCACAATCCAGACCTTCTATTCTCTGCTGTGCTATTATAATTTGCACATTCTTCCTACAGGTTCTGTCTTCCTTAGACATTTTTTTCTTTTACAGTGCTTCCAATTCATTCAGCAGAAACATCACATTTGTCTTATAAGTCCAAGTTTTCTTTTTGAGATTCTTCAGTGGCATCAACATGCAAATCTATGTAGCCACCATCTTCTTACTATACTCCTATGTTTGTGTACTGACACTTTTAATCTCAATTCATCTCAATTCAAAAGGCTTTTACACAAACCATGGCAGCTTCACCATTATCACCTTATATGTATCCAAAAGATTAGAATCTGGAGAGATAGGCCTTTCCTTAGGTTTGTATATGTGAAAGCAAAACACTGTCTTTCAGCTCACCGTTCATCAAAAATTATATACCCAAAAACAGTGATCCAAAAAATGATAAAATACACATAAAATCTTTTTTTTTTTTTTAATTTTGTTTGCAGTAGGTTGGGCCCTCTTGCTCCCCCTTATGCGAGGGCAAGCCCTCCACACTCTCCAAAATTATATTTATCAGCTCCATATTCAGACAGTACTGAAGAAAAAGGGGAACCTCCAGCTCGCACAATACATTACATGGAGATGAAACGTCACAATAAAACACCATTGCAAGGACACACAGTGGCAGTCAGTGATGGTTTATAGGTATGCCCTATGCTTACCATTCACCATCCTGGATACTGTCTCTCTCTCTCTCTCTGTCAAGACACTATATCTCTAAAAAGTTACTTTCCTTTTTTATTTTATTTTAATTTAATTTTATTTTAATTAATTTTATTTTATTTATTTACTTATTTGGACAAGTCATAGAGATTCACCTTCTGTTTTTTTACCAAGGCAAACCTCACCCTGGCATGTTCTTTCCTCCTAGAAGTGGCGGGAGAGGGGCATCTTGTGGTATTTGCTAAGATTCACATGGTCTTCAGATGTACTTGGTTTATAGTTCCTATGGTCCTGTCTAGTGCATAGTGATTTATATATACTTCCATTGTGATCTAGTCAGAGAGCGCTGGATTATGTTAAACAGGTCTAGCATTTGTGACTCACTGTTGAAGTATGTTGTTGAACAATCCATTTTGTTCTAAGACAAGTAAGAGGAAGGATGGGTAATACTACTAGGGCAGGAGAAAGAGGCAGAGGGTAGCTAATTACTCAGGCAGAAGTAAGATATAATATTACAGGATAATGACAACCAATGATTTATTTACTTATTAACCAGAGTGGATAACAGATCCCATTATCCTTTTCAGACACAGCTTGAGCACAAGGCAAAAATAATACACTTAATGTGACAGTGCTGTTCAACATACACACTGTTTACAGTATCACTGAAATTAATTTGGGAAACAACGCTGACTAAACTAAGTATATGCAAACATAGATGATTAAGGAACAAATACAGTACAGTAATAATATGCACTAAACATAACATGATACATTGCTCTGAAAAACAGGTATGTTGCTGCAAAGCATTAGCAAAACTATTAAAAACATTTAGGAATAATATTCTTAGGTTGAAAATTAAATATGCTGGATTATGACAGCAACATATGAAATTGTGTTCTCAAATTACAGTGAGAATACAGAATTAGTCTACCTTGGTTTACAATGCCAGACAGTAAGGCATTTCTAGTACTGAGTAAGCATTAAAATATGCAGAGTCTGTAATATACCTACCTGTGGATTCAGTAAACTCCAAGTAAGCTTTGTGCAAAGCCTTCATGGAGTTTGCATGTCTGCGTGGTGAGCAGCGGTGGTAATTACATATTCATGCCATGCACCAGGTTTAAAGATGAACAAGCTCAGTTTCAAGGCTAGCAACAGTATTGCTGGCCAGGAAACTATGTAAAGCAATACAGATAGCAGCAAACATGTAGGCCTGTTTACCTGCAGGCAAACTAGGTGTGCGGGATTGTGCGGAATGCCACAATGATTACCAGGGTTAGTAATATAGTAACATATATGGTCCAAACACATTACAGGACAGTGTATACAATGCAGAGTATTGTGGAATCCCGTTCAGGCATCCTGTACAAAAGCTATGTAAATGATCTGTAAAGGTACATGGACTGTCATTTAAGATAAACAATCAGAAGTGTGTGTGTACTTAATAGGGACACACAGATGAACTGTATGAATGAACAAAGGGAAAGTGGACAGGTGAAACAGCTTAATGTACAGCAGAGGAAGACGTTTAAATGAAGACAGTTGTAGCAGGAACACTAATCATATGTTGACATGATACAGTACAGACTGCACAATATAAATGTATGTTATGTGACTGTCACACAAGGTGACAATACAAAAGATGCCTTTTGAGCAGCCTGACATGTACAATGGAGAGGACATATATCAGGGATGTTATATACAATAGGAGTTAGGTGCATATTGTGAAGCTGTGTAAAATGAGTTATCTGAATATGATTGTAATGTCATCAGAGGTCTCCATTAAGTGGGACACATAGTTACAGGCTCATGGACAACAGTAGACTGAAGCATGCACAGTCATGGACATATCAGAATAATACCACCAGTAAGCCCATGTCTCTGACATAACATATGTGATTGTGTGTGATCACAGATATTTCTGCACTAACATACACGTATGACTATTATGAGATGTCAGCAATTTATGACTCTAATCAAGCACACCGTCCTGACACTGTAACATCTGCTGGAGGTGTTGGGAGGGATGCTGCTAGATCTATATGTGACATTATGAACAATCCAGGCTAGTTGACAGGTGTGTATGGCTTATATATGGCACAATCCACACTGTCACAAATGTAACCCATGGCATCAGTGTTGTCAAACAGCTATGCATGTACAGTGTGCATCACTTACTATGTAAGCTACAACAGGATCTAGTAAACCAAATTACCATCCACTGTCACCATAGCGTGAGAACTGGCTTGGTTCCAGTGGAGTAGAAAACAGCAGCTGTAATCTCCATGCAGAAAAATGGGCCATCAACCAACCCTGGGGAATATGGACCTATAAGTCTAACCAGTCCCATCTGCAAGGCCATGGAAAGAATCATCATGGACCTTATCAACAAGGACATAGGTGACCTTCAAACTCTAGACCCAACCCAATTTGACTTTGTTAAGGGTAGATCATGGTTATTAACCATAGCAGATGCCTTCAACAAAGTCACCAAAGGGAGAGATGAAGGCAAGACAGTGCATACCACCTATGTTAATCTGGCCAAAGGTTTTGACACAATCTTCCACTCAGGTATCATTGAGAAACCCTTCCAGCTGGTGATTAACCCTTACATTGGTAGATGTTAGCTAATTGGCTTACTGGCAGAACACATACTGTGAAAGTCGGTGAATCAAACTCTAGCAGTAGAGCTGCACCAGTGGTGTACCACAACAATCTGTGCTGGGCCCTTTATTGTTTGGAATCTATTCCTTGGAAGTCCAGGCTAAAGTATGTGGCCTTTGGTTTACAAAGTTTGCTGATGATTGGATATTGGGTGCAATCATTGAGTCTCACCAGTGATGTTTCATATTACAGGAGGGACTAACACAGACAAATGACTGGTGCCAAAGCCACATGGTCTACACGGAAACTCAAAATGTGTCATTATATTTGCCTTCTACAAAGTGGAATTCCCTGCTAATTACAACAGTGACAACACCTTCCCCACGCTCAAACCCAGTGGTACCAGACCTGAAACACATGTAGATAGCAATCTGAACTTTGACCAGCGAGTTTCCACAGTTGTAAGGAAAGACTTCTATGTTGTGCATCTCATATATCAGGCCATCATATCTAAGTGTGAGGATGTAATAACACCACTGTACTCAAACCTCATCAGAACACTGAAAGAGTACAATGCTCCCTTTTGCATGTACCTCACCAGATACCCAAAGCAGCTGGAGAGACCATAGGAGTTACTCAACAAGAAAATACAGGGCCTACAAACCATTCCATAATGTACATGGATAGACTGAAAACCATGTCACTGTATTCTGTATTGTATAGGATGAGGTAAATTGAGCCTTGATGGAAATGCTTCATATCTGCAAATCTAATGGCACAAGAGTCACTCGCTCTAGGGATCTTATCCTAACCTGTGACATTAAAAGAACAAGCTTGAAGAGACAGCTATAGCTGATGACATCAGCAGAGTCTGTTGACAGGAAAATGGTAATAGCAGTGTCTGACATGCTGGTGTAAAATGCTGCCTCTAATGTCAAACAAGTGCACAATCACACACCAGTTAACTGCAGTGAGAAAAGAACCCCTACATATCTAACTACACTGACTAGAGACCTCTGTATTTAATACAAGTACCACAGCATAAGTCTGACTTGGAGAGTATCAGAAAACACTTTATAAGTGATGACATCAACAGTGTCTGGTGAGAGAAGGATGGTAATAGCAGTGTCCGACATGCTGATGTAAAATGCTCTTGCTAGTTTCAAGCAAGTGCACAAGTACACACATGCCATTTGAATGCAGTGAGAACAGAATCCCTACCTATCTAACTATAGTGACTAGAAACCTCCGTGTTTAACTCAAGTGCCACAACACAACTCTGACTTTTACAAGGCTGTAGGACAATTTATAGTGGATGACATCAACACTGAATTTTAGGGGCAAGATGTTAGGAGGCCTGCATGAAATGTATGTGTAGGCATATCCAACTGTCAAAATATTGGTTCTTCTTGGAGTGGTGACTGCAGGACACTCAATTATGCTTTTCTGACTAGACAGATAAACACACACACACACACACACACACACACACACACACACACACACACACACACACACACACACACACACCAGTTGACAGCAGTGAGATTAAACCCCCTACCTAATGAAATACTCTAACTACAGAGCTCTGTACTTTACACAAGCACCACAAAAAAAGTCTAACTTTTACAAGGCTGTTGGACAACTTATAGTGGATGACATCAGCATTGGATGTTAGAAAGATGTTGGGAGGCCTGCACAAAATGGATATTAAAGTTCTGCATGTTACCAGATTGACGAGCGCGCAATGTGTAGTATTTGCTGTTAGGTTTTCAATATGCAGGTATACTTTAAGAGACATCTTTACAAACTATCTGCAAACAGGTGCCCACATTACTACAAGTATTGGAAAATCTGAATGTGTATAGTCATTATGATGTGTATGGAATATAAGAAAGCATTTGTTATTTATTTCTGTAGTGTAGTTGATATATTTGTGAACAAGTACTGATAGACCAAGGTCGCAGTGCATGGGGGAGGTAGCAGATGGCTGCATTGCAAATATGTGTTATTTTCTTAGAAAGTGCCTTCCTTATGTTTGTACTTTCAAATGTAGTTCCATGTCATGAAGACTAAATGGACAGTAAACAAAAGTAATACATGCTATTGTCCACTTTGCATAGGCCACACCGAGCAGCAGGATTTCGCTATGGTTGAAAAAGATTTGAGCATGCGAGATACACATTTATACTGCTTTCCCTGTTTGTACATAGTTAAGCGGTGAGCAAACTCGAGCCTCATTGAGAAAATTATAAGAGTTGTGAGTAATGAGTGTATGAAACACATCTGCTGCTTAGTTGGCTCTATGACAGCAGGTGTAGATGCATTGGCATATTTCTTTTGGAGCCCAGATAATATATGGTTCAAATCCAAGTGTATGTAAGCATGTAATAGTTTTAAATAAGTAGTGATAATTCAGTGAAATAATTAAACTACATTCAGTGTGTGTTGTTGTGTATCACCTTAGTGTAGCATGTTTAAACAGTATTGCACAGAGGTAACCACACCAAGGAAAAGACACTCACTGTAGCATGGCAAACTCCACACAAACATAGTCCAAAATGTGAAGGGATCCATTGCTTTTTTGTTACTTATGTGTGTTGTGTGGATTCTATTTTTGACCAGATTAAAGGTGTTAAAATGGGCTAGATAGGAAAGTGGTGAAATTGGAGCAAGAAGGGGGGGCAAATGAAGGGAAAGTAATATAGGAATGTGCAGGAGGGAGGGAGGATAGATCCATAGCTATCCACTTCTTCAAGAGTGTAACATGAAAATATGTACAGAATATTAGCTGAATTTGGACGGTCACATCAACAAAGAGGGATGACAAGAATGCAATCATGTTGTATAGCCAATTGGACCAAATCAAGTGTGTCAAGAAGACACATGTGTGAAGTGAAGAGCTATGTATGGGACGATATTTCTTTTGGTACAGGTGCTCTTTGTTTTTTCTAATTCAGTAAGAGAGAAATGTTGAGTAAGGGATGTAGGCATTTCTGGGTCAGGTAAGCAGGTAGGTGAGGAAGCAGATGCAAACAAACAGGACAGACACGACATGCCACCCAGGATGGTGAGGGACATAAAAGGTTGGGGGACACCATGATTAGGGCTAGGGAGGGGACAACAGAAGCCCATGCCCATCAAACATGGGGACAGTGAGAATCTAGTCCTCATCTGCAGGACTGTCATTACCGTCCCCTTACTCCACTGGCAGCTGGAGTAATTGAGATCTCCTCTTCCTGTGGACCATGAGGGATAGCAGCCTCTCCATCCAGCATAGGCGTGCACCAATGGTGCTGTGCACAGCCCTACACACCAACCCTGGCATCTTCTTGCAGATGATAAAATCCACACCTCCACCAGTACTCCTGCTGGGGTACCATAGCATCAGTTGCTGGGGGTAGTGCTACCTGTGGGGGCAGGTAGTGCAGAGGCAACAGAGACAATACTGCTGGGATGGGTCCCAGATGTGCTGGGCATCGGTGCCAGAGCCAGTGGAGTGGGGGCAGGTTGAGCCACTGGGGTTGGTCTACCTCCCTGTTCTGTAAAGCATTTTGTGATTTGTTAGAGATGGTGGACATGGAAACATTTTGAAAACACATATTAAAAAGAGATAAGGGTTGGGGTGAGAGAAAAAAGAGATACAATTAGTACAATCATATGTGACATCCATTGCATTATCACAGTAATGCAACTATTTTTATCTGAAAGTTTACATTTAAGTATACATTCTAACAACTACAAACTATAATTACAGATTGCTCAAAGTAATCCTTGCAATGTGCAGATATTGCACATATGCTTGGTCCAATTATACAGATTAAAGTTAACAGCAGGGCATTTATGCCACTTGTGTAGAATTTAATTTATGTAATATTTTTCAAGGTTTTCACTGCTTTACACATGTTACTTGTGGTATTTGAACCCACAATGTCTGACTACAGTCCTACATTTGACTTCTATAGTTGGTTTGTGCTACAGACAGAAGCATGCATACTTGCTTTTACAGTTAGGATATGCATGCTTACTTTGCTACAACTGTATAGAAAAGATAAAAAAAAGGTTTTCTTAATTTAAAATCTATAATAATACTTCTGTTGTGCTGCATACATACCCCTTGCTTCCCTCAGTCTCTCCAGACACATGGCATGGGCTTCCCTATTCATAATGATGTATGGATTAGCTGTGTAAAGACAAGAAGAGAACAGAAGAGCATTATGCATACCATCTTGCCTATATTTAGCTTTCTGTCTATTAAAGATTCGCTTTATTAGTCTAATCACATAACTATGGGATGTTGTAAGTTATGAACTTATCCAGCTACTGGTGAATGCATCCTTCTTGTGCCTTCTTAGGTCATTAAAGTGGTGCCTACACTGTTCTCCAGTGTGTGGAATGCCAGTTGCACTGGATATAGCCTTGACCAGACTACTCTAAGCCTCACACTTTTACTGGGAGCTGGTATAGTCCCTCTGCAAAAGCCTTTTGCTGTTACACTTTACAAGGAGTTCAATAAAGATTTTGGACTCCTGAACACCCCCACCTCTGCACCCTAAGTTGGGTACCTTCCCTTCTAATGCCAGACATGTCTAACCAGAAAATGCAGCAATAGCTAATAATGATTTCCCAATAATGTGTGTTATCACATTTACTGGTAGCGTGCAAACCCGAGCAACAATGCTAACTGCCTTCGCACAATGTTAAGTGGAGATCGACAGTGCCAAACAGAGAGGAAAGCAGTTTTTGAAACTGGAAGGTTAATCTGACACTTGGCATTAGTCTGAGGGCTGTTTGCTGCTGGAACCGTTAGGTGATTTAACTTTGCAGACATGTACTGGGGGCATAAAGTTTATTACCTGACACATTTTTTGGGGGGTTTACACACTGATAAAATTATTTTTTTATAATGTGGGATTCAAGTCTATTCATAAGAGGCATAACATTTTTCTTCCACAGTGGTGATTGTTCATCCTTGCCACAGAAGAAGTGCTTCTCAGAAATCCTCATTATTTACATATCAATACACATGACAGACTGAGGGGTTAACCATGAATATGTGTGATCTGACAAGGTCCTGGTTTACACATCCCTGTGTTTATGACTGTTATTGAAGTCTGAAGACCATTCAGGGACAGAGAACACAATTATGACTATAGAAACATATCAGCCAGTATATTCTTAGTCATACATCTGAACCTTCAAAACACAGTAAGGGTGTCTTATCCCTCATCTATATATAATTTATATGAGCTCCACTGCTATGCATAGTTATTGTTATGTTTACATTATTATAAGTGGTATTTAATATAAGATGAAATTAAACAATAGTAGAAATGTTTGGAATTTCCTGTATTAGAATGCATGTCCAGGTGTATGGTAGCCCTACACTTACACCTGTTGCCATAGGTATATTGAAATGACACTTGGATAGTTTCCTGTTCAGTTCTGTAAACTGAACTGTAACAACAGTAAAAATATGTTGCACTTCCTGTATTAGAACCCAGGTCCATATGTATTACAGCCCTACTCTTACACCTGCTGCCACTGGAATAGTTAAATAAGAGTTTGATATTTATCTATTCATTATTAACTTCTGTGAGTTAATCGCCACACAATGCTGCTTAGCATTTGTGTGCAGTGGAAAGCAAAAATTGCAACAGTGTATCCTTTTTGCAATTTAGAATGCCTGCAGTTTGTTTGCAGGTGTTTTGTCTGCTTCCTGTGTGGGTCATTAGTCCAGGCCTGTGGAATGGTAATTGTCGTGCAAACAAGATAAGCAAGGCTAAATTTGTTTTAGCCTTCTGATCAGTGTTTATTAGGTGACATCCTTAAAAGAGGAAGGTGGGACTTGAACCCTAATGTACACATAGTATATGTTGTGTTGATCAACATGTTTAGCAGATGTGCTACACACATAGGTGATTCACTGGTGTAGCTGATGTATTGACTATCAAAGAAGTATATTCCAGTAAACTCTCACTACCGGCACCCCTGGGGATTGGTCGATGCCAGATAAGTGTAGTTTCTAGTTGATTGAGCTGTCCAACATTGAACAAAAGAGGCTCCATTTTGCGATTTCTGATTGGCTTGTATGCTGGTATACAAGACAATCAAAAATCAGAAAGTGGAGCCACTTCTGTTTAATGTGGAACAGCAGGCAGTTCCACATGCCAGTTGTTTGGGAGTGCTTAAGTTCTGGCTAGCAGAGACTCTACTGTGCATTACATTTATTGTGCTTATTCGTTTTCTGTGTTTGTGCTACACCACACACTACACAAATACTAGCATTAAAAAATAAAAACAAAAGAAATCTTTAAAATAAACCACACTACAAAATATATGCTAGTGCAAATGAAAGATTTTTACACAAGTCTAGATTTGAACTTTCACACCAATGAACCATCAAAACACAGTGTAAGGGTGTCTTATCCCTCTTTGCCAAAGAAACAGCTTTGCAGTAGAGAATGAAAAATCAACAAGTCCAAAATCATCCACAATATCAACAAGACATGTAGTACTTGTACACTTCTGATTTGTTTGTACATGTATTAATTTCAGATGTAGTGCAATGAGTGATCACACAACAATTTCTGACTATTGTTTGGAGAAATGCAGCTCTGTCTTATCTGTGTATGGTGTTCAATCTCCTCTTATCTGAGAAGTAATCTGGGACATGCAGTCTGTATGGCATTTTGTATCATTGTCCTTAAAATTGCAGAGAATATTAAATGGCAATAATATACAGTTGCTTTAATCTGCGGTGGTGATGCTGCGGTAGCGTTGTCGCCTCACAGTAAGACGCTGTCCGGTTCGATTCTCAGCTAGGGCATCTTCTGCGTGGAGACATGCGTGAATGGGTGTACCTTCATTGAAGGTTGTGTGTCAGGGCTGGCAACTCGGCACGTAAAAATCAACTGCCAATCATTAGCGGACCGGAGTTCCGCTGTAACGACCCCTAACCAGGAAAAGCCGAAAGACACAACAACAAATAATATACAGTTTTTAACCAATGCAGGGGAGGTTAGATGCTACTGAACAGAAACTGTGACATGTGTGCTGCTTACTTACTTTTAAAACACTGATACAATTACTTCTACACTTTGTAAGTCTAACTTGTCTGACACACCCATTGGAGATAAGGGAGTCCGAACTGCTGTTGTGTTTTCCTTCTCCCTACTAGTAATTATTCACAGTTGCAGTCCATTAGCAACAAACACTGAGGAGTTCCTGCACTATGTTTACATCTGCTAGATGGAGCCATAAATTTGGGATTCAGCAATTCTAATGAGTTCACACCTTACTTGCATCTTCACCATGCCCACGGTCCTGAATCTACACTATAAAAAGGTAACTGTGTAGCTAAGAAACCTGAAGGTGAGGAGCTTGTTTATGTGGATAACACAGCTGATGATTGCTAATACTTTGGATTTATCTGCACAGGAGATTACTGATCTTGATAAGGTATGATTGCATTGTTCAGTTAGATACTGGGTATATACAGATGTCAGTTAGAAAATATTTTTTTTATATATGCATTAGCAAATGCTACTTTTATCTGTATGCACTTCCTAAAAGTTTACTGATGGGTATAGGCATTTTGGTAAGGGCATGTTACTTTTACAGATGCACAGTCTTATTAACTTTCATCACAAGTGTTAATGTTACAACTGTTTCTCTTTACACTCACTCTTCTATTGTTATTTCCATAAAATGTAAATGTCCTATATTATCAATGACACAGGGGTGTTTGCATTCTAGAATTGTTGCTAGGCACCTCTAGGGGAGTGCTGGACACAGGCACAGGTGACTGCCAATTGCATCAAAATGAATGTTCTGTGGGAAATGTGTACACGTTTTTGGGACAGTTTCTTTGATAAAAGTTATAGCAATTCACTGAAAATTTTAAATCTTTGGTTTTAGTAGCAAAATGTCATTTGCTTGATGTATTTTTTTTGGGAGGGTGAGGGAGCCAAGTTCCATATCTGTGTTGACACATAGAAAATGGTTTGTACAGCGGTTTGCTTTGCTATTGATACTCCCTTAGTTTTGATCCAACCTTGCTTTGACTGTGATATGCTAACATAAATCCTTTTTCATATTTGAATATATTTGATATTTTTCTCCAGTGCGTACTATTGAAAAACTACTTCCTTATGTGCTACATCTAAGCAGGACTTTTATTTATGTGTATTATCCTTCTTTTCTGTTTTATGTCACCCAAGACTATGGCACCCAAGCATCTCAGTCCCTGCAAACCCCCTTCAATGACCCTGAGAATGATGTCATTTTACAAGCCTTTAGGCGACATGGTGGCTTTCTTCTTGAGAGAGGCCATGGGGATATGTCTGGAAGAATGCAAATTTGATAGCAGATAGTGGAAGATGTGAACGCTGTTGGGCTACAGCAGGACATATGATCAGGAGCATCATAGGGCCATTGACATGATTTCACCAGCCTGGAGGTGAGCAGCTGCAGTGGCCCATGGACAGATGGCAACCAGAGGGGGCGGGCTGCTACACAGCCACCACTGACACCAAATGAAGAGTTCTGGCCCACTGTCATGGATCCAGAGAACTCAATGGAAAGTTCACAACAGCATGTGATTGATGTTGGTGCTATTTCAGGGAGGGCAAGTATGTCCATTGAGGCGCTTCCAGGTAGGCTTAACTATTGTTAATTGTGAAAGTTTTCTTGTATAGTAACATATTGACAACAATACTTACGTTTGTTTACCAATTTTTTTTTAGGGGGGGGGGGTAGTTGTAAAGATTGATACAGTTAAGCATTCTGGTTCATTACACATCGGCTTGGGGTGGACATGTCATACAAGTTTCTGTTACATGTATTGTTAATGGACATATAAAGGGCCAAAACTTTTTTACCCCTGTGTTACTGTTAATTGTGATGATGGTGTCCTTACCTTTTGCTTAACTTCTTCAAGGACCATATTTCCAAGGAACTGGAGAGTCATCTGAACAAGGTAAACAAAACATTTTTATTTCAGTACTGATGAGCAGTTCACAGAAATATTTATTTTAGCCATATGTGTGATGCGGGTGTCAATGTATTGCTGTACTGTCTGTAATACTGGTACCACTGTTAGTTTGTTAGCATATATTGAACTGTGGTAGTATAGCTATTAATGTATTTCCTGTGTTTGTTGCTTATTATCACAGGTGATCCTGACAGTGGTAGTGTAAGACTTCATGCCACCTGATGTCAGAGTATCAGTAGAGCTCTGATGAAGATGGTTGCCAAACAGAGGCACAGTCTGGGGTTGAATCTGATACTGAGATTGACATTCAGCCATCCCTTGTAATTCCATTGGACACAGCCAGTAGGCCTACACCAACCCATTCCAGTGAGTCCTCATATATTGGACAAATGGAGGGTGAGACACTCAATCACGGTAATATGATTACTGCAGTTTGACTGCCTGTTGACTCTGGCCTTACGCAAAGTGTGGGCAATGTGCCATGCAGGAGGTTTGTTAGGGGTTCTCAAAGGTGGTCTGCTTTTCATCCTCCACCTCATCCAGGTGTGTCTTTCTGTGCTAACTATCATATGTTTAGGGTTGTCATGCTGGTGCAGGCATGTTCCAATAGGGCCTCTGAAGTAATGCTTAGGTTTATAGATGCAACACAGGCTGACGTGTGACTGCCTCTACTGTGTTGCTGATTCAGTGGATTGGATGAATGACACATTGGAATTTGTGATGTGTGTGATGGAATGTCTGCTGGGAGGTGGACGCCATCCATGTGGGCAGAGGTCAGCCACATCATTTGATGTTAGCCAATGTGGCCATACCGAATTATGCTTTCATAGTGGCAGTACTTTCACTGCTCCATCAGTGGTTGAGGTGCTCACACTCAGATGAGGCAGGCCATGGGGTCATGGTTCTGGGCATTCTTATGAGGAGAGCTCATCCAGTAGACATCAGTCATGTTCATGCAGCAGCAGTGCATCTGACCATGGGTTTAGACATGCCAGTGCGACTTGTGGCAGAGACAGTACTCATGGCTGGGTATGACAATGATGAACTGCCACCTCTACCAAGTACAGCTCGCACCTGTTGACATACCAAGATGTAGTGCTAACACAGAGCTTGGCTGTGTCCTTGCAGACACTCAAACCAAAAAAATAACCAGCAGATAGTGGAAGCCATAAAAATGTATATTATTTCCCTTTAGTCAAGACATCAATATACAAAAGTTACAGACCAGTTTCGGCTTATAATTAACTAAGCCTTCATATTTGCAGACACTCACACACCAGTTTCACCTGGAGTGCCCATACAGATACACACACAAAAGTTGCATGGTTCAGTGGTTCAGTCATGAAGCTTAAACCTCATTCTGTCTCAGTGGCCGTTTGATACTTTATCCAAATTTCTGCCTGTTTCTTTTTCTTACTTACACACACTCACCAACCTTTTGCGTCAGCCTAGGCTTCCTGCCCCCCCCCCCCCATCACCCTGTGCAAGTGTTGATAACTGTGCCATATCCTAGTTTTTTATCTTTTGGTTTCAGGGATACATAAGCTTTGTGTCTGATGCTCAGGGTGCATAGCTGACTTGGTGCTTTTTACAAGTTTTTGTAATGTGTACATGCCTCCCACACTCTTACAGCAAAAAAAGTGGACCAAGTCATAAAAATTGGGACAAAGGCTGAACAATAGGGAGACTTTTTAAATATTTTGGTTTTACAAAGTTAGATACAGTTGATAGACTCAAACAGTTTTTGCATCAGTATTTTTAAGATTTTTCTGACAGATATGAAGTCTAAAGTTGAAATGTGTGTCATTCATTTCTAACTTTTCTCTTTAATGATTTGCCAGAACAAGTATGAGGCCAAACTGAGGACATTCAGTGACCATCACTAGTTTTGAGACTTCTGAATGTGTGAATATTTCATGCCTGAGGTCTTTACTTGATAGAGGACACAGATATTCACATAAGTCACTGCTGTCACATCTTGAAGTTGTTGCTGTAAATATCAACCACCTTTTACTTACTTACATTACCAAGTAACAGTATTCAAGGCTGTACCATTCATTTGTATTATTGCACATTTTTTGTTCTATTCCAAGTTCACCACTTACCTTGTAAATGCAGCAGTTGCTACTGTTTTAGTTCAGGGCTGAGTCTGTCTGATGCTAGGAGTACACAGCCATTACATGTGTAGGTAAAAGTTGTGAGCATTGTCTGGCATCAATGTTACTATATGTATGTGCATAGGATGAAGGTTTTAGCCCCTAAGTTGGTGAGTGAGTGAATGTGCTATATGCCTCTTAGCAAATGCAAGGGCATATTGAGCACATCTAGATCTGCCTACAGCCACAGCAGCTGCTGGTTCTCTCTCTGACTCCTCACCTGCATGTGGCTGTGTTGACCTTGCCATTGGTGGTGGGATGAGTTCCCCTTCCCCTTGTTGATCCTGATGAGGCTGTTTTCTCAGGATGATGTTGTGAAGCATGACACAGATGGTGAAGAGTTCAGTACATGTACATGAATTGTACTGCAGGGCTCCCCCAGATGTATCTAGGCACCAGAACCTCGACTCCAGCATCCCAAACACACACTCTATGATATTTCTGGTTTGAGCATGTGTCTCATTATGGCGTTCTTCAGTGGGTGTGTGTGCATTTCTGATGGGTATCATCAGCCAAGGTTCCAGTGCATAATCTGCATCCCCCAGTAAATGACCCTGTGAGATATCACCCCTAAGGAACATCTGATACAGTTGGGAGTTGTGCCAGATATGTAAGTCGTGGTAACTGCCTGGGTTGCCAGCACATGCATTCAAGATGATTAGCTTAGCGTTACACACAACTTGGCAGTTAATGGAGTGGAAGTCCTTTCTGTTCATGTAGACCCTCCCCTGTTCCCCAGGTTATGCTTTGATTTCTATATGTGTACAATCTGTGGCACTCAGTACTTCAGGGTAGTGTGCTACAGGGTAGAACTCATGTATATTTGTGGCCTTATTCTCAGGTATATGGGGAAAATATATGTAGTCACTGGCATGTTGTAGCATAGCATTCAGGAATTGAAGAAGTATCCTAAATGCTGATGCCTGTGACACCCCCAGCATGTCACCTGTTGGTCTCTGAAAGGTTCCTGCAGCTAAAATTCTAAGTGCTACACATATTTTGTCTCCACCGGTACTGGTTCCCTTCTGTTTGCCCTGGGTCTGAGTTGAGGATGACAGAGGTTGCAGAGTTTCTGTAGTGTGTCTCTATCCACCCTGTGTTGCTCTACAATTTCCACTTCATGCAGATTGTGATAAGTTAAACAGGGTATGAAGACTCTTCTTCTTGGCCGTGGTCTATCTGCAACAGCAGCAGCAACATAGACTTCAGCCTGTTGCACATATACATGAATTAAAGCAACAACAGCCCCAACATTCTTTCTGTACAGACTTCTTTCTGTGGCTGTATTCCAATAGGTTTCCACAGGAAAAACCAAAACTAAATCTACATGGTTGCTTTATAGCTTGTTGAATATTTCCTCCATCTTGGATTGGTTGATTAGCATACAGTTCAGCTGCTTATGCTGTAAGTAGCATGCCAGGGTGTTTACCATGTTTGTTTGGTTCTACAGACTGTATAGAGCTGCTTACTGAATATAAAAAGGTGCACTACCATCTGTGCATTGTGGCATGGTTTTAGCGGCTCATGTAGGGTTTATTGACTTTCCACACTAGTCTATTTTATGGTACATGTCAGAGCTTATGGCCCAGTTTACTAACAAATGCTCCTTCTCTTGCACTGAGGTTATAAGAGGTCCTGTTAAAACAATAACAACATTGCACTAGGATCTACAATGACAGTTCTGATAGACCTGGCAAGTTACGCTGTCATAAGATGGCAGCTTATGTTAAAGAGGGGAAGGTTTTATTTGAATGAATGCAGTTTTAGTGAACCCAAAAAAATGAGTAGTGTTCACCGAAACTGGTTTCGCTGACAGTGGAGTTTGATTTTTTTCTCCACTGTTGTGTGACCCCCAGGAGTTGGTATATATAAGTCTGGGCATGTGTTTGCTGTAGGCACTTTTGGCAAATGCTTTTTGATTTCTTTCCATTCACTGAAATTACCTTCAGTGACTCAACATAAGTCTGTTGAAGAGCAGGTTATCAGTAAGACAACTAAGAAAGGTATTTGCTCTTTCAGCACAGCTGGCATCTAACCTAACTTAATGTGGATAAAAACATGCCAGAGACTCAGGCAGGGAGATGAATATACAAATCCTGAGAGTTGCCTTTAGAAAGGCTCTGACGTTTCTACAAAGTGCTAATGAAACAACTAAAGTGCATAGTCAACTCAAGACAATAAAACAGTTTTGCTAACACCATTCCAGATATCTGGAGCAATTTACTAACTTCATAGGCTACTCTCACATGGCACTTGATACTCTTGATGCCATGGACAGTAAGTTCAAAGAAATTTAAGTGTGAGTTTTAGCATACTGCAAGCCATTTATACTCATGTACCTGTATGATACTATTCCAAGTTGGGCCATTATGAGAAGGAGGTTTGACCTATCTAGGAAAAATAAAAAACGACAAGCCTTTTTTATGGCCACCACAAGTTCATGTCTTCTAAACAACTTCTAGACAATAAAGTTATTAAAAACACACTATAAGACAATTATCAGGCTTCCTAATAAACAGTGTCAAACATGCACCTGCTGATACTCTACTTAAACTGTTTAAACTAAGTTTATCTATAAACGATGTCCTTGCATCCTGGTGCACTGCGGTAATGATGCACTCCACAGGGGGGACCCAACATGGACCCTGGAAACTACTGACCCGCCATCCTTATGTGTCTTATCTGTAAAGCCATGGAGTGCATCATTACTGGCCTTATTCATCACATCAAAAATCTGATTAGGCTTGACACATGACAACTTACCTTTGTAAATGGTAAGTCATGCCTGCTAAATCTTGTAAGTTTTTTAAGAAGATCGTGTGAGTAGTGCACAGTGGGCACTCTGTCCATGCTGCCTATCCTGATTTGGCCAAGGCATCTGACACCATGATGGAATCATAAGCTTATGGCTTTAATCATTAACCTCTGTATGTGGTAAGATGGATAACCACCTGGCTCAAGGACAAAATATACATCACAGTTGTTGACACCACCTTAGTCAGACATAAATTGGTCAGCAATGTCCTCCAAGGATCTGTTTTGGACCCCCTCCTGTTTGTCCCTTAGTTCTCATAATGATAACACTGAGCTCTAGTTAACTAAATTTGCTGATAATGGCAATCTGGATGTAGTTGTAATGTCAACCCAACTGTACCTATATCCTTCAAAATGAATTATCATGAGTCAACATCTAGTACATTGAACATGGGTTCAAACTAAATGTCAAGAAATGTGGTATCATTCCTTTTAGAAAGCACCAAATTGCTTCAACCCACATCAGTTACACCAATCTATCTATAGAATCAGTGATTTGAGATTGGGCAAGTGGGTTGATGGCTGTCTTTCCTTTGATCACTATGTGGTGACTGTAGTTAAGAAATCCTTCTATAGCTTTCAACTAATGGCCAAAACATCTAAAACTAAGGAAGTCATTGTTTCCTCATAATTTGCCCTGGACCAACTCATTATAAATATAACACACCCTTTGACATGTATCTTACAAATACATCAAAAATCTGAAACACCACAAAGGCTTCTGTCAAAGCAAATCTCTACCCTAAAAAATCTAAGATACCTGGAGAGACTGGAATCCTTGTCTTTGTACTCAGTGTTTTATATTCTACTGAGGGGGATCTGTGCTTGCTCACAGTACATTCAGGGATCCTGCTAACCTTGGCCACCTTTTTGTTGACATGTTAGACAGATCAGCCTGCACTAGAACAGCACACCTCAACCTACATCAGGAAATAAAACTAGATAGAAGAACAGGTTCTTGACCCAGTGCTTCCCTCTGCTTTGGAACAGGGCTCCCCATGCAGGTCAAGCAATGTGATTTTATCTTGTCCTTCAGTCCTAGCTTGGACAACTGGATGTGCACTCTTAAATTTACTCTGTGACTTATGGGCATTGCCCTCCTTGGAAGGGATAATATAACCACAGGGTGGTTCTTGGCAAGGTGTCTGGTCAAATTGCCATGTATATTCTGTAATCCTATACACATTGCTAACAACATTCCTTTTTACATAATTCACATAACTTCAATTACAAGATTTGGAAATTAACCTTGGTACATTGCCATAGCTCTGGATAATCATATTTACATCAAACTCTGTACTTTTATATTTTCTTTGACATCACAATCTGTATTGTACAATGATGTCATCCACCTTTTTCTCAGATTCTGTACAAGCTAAAAGAGGTTTCATCCATTTTTCTACAGCTGAGTGATGTAGGTCTCAGGGAATTTTTAAGATTACTTAACGTTTTATACTTGTGCACCCTGCTAATTTCTATCACATAGGATCAACTTATTTCTAACATGTTCTTCTCATGGTTAATTCACCTTTGTTACCATATTCTGCAGCAAAAGATATACAGGATTATGATCAGGTCACCAATTGTAGCTTATGTATTATGTGTTCGAGACATGGATACCAAGAAATTCACCATGAGAGCGAAGCTCAGAAAATGAATCTTGGAACCCATGTCTCGAACACAAAATATATAGCTACAATCGGAATTCTGATCATAATTCTTTGTAGTGCATGGAGATTTATTTTCCACGTGTACTATAAATTAGTCAAAATTAAGTTAAAAAAAAAAGATGTGCTGTCTTTGAAAGACAGTAAAATAGTGGGGAAGTGGTTGATGTTTTTACAAATTCCCTGTCTAAGGGAAGCAATTGTACCCAAAGTACCATGTGTATTTTAGCAAGCAGCAGGCAAAAATGGGAGAAAAACAAGCCATTTCATGTCCTGCTGCTGGTATTTACTGCTCAGAGCTGTCTGCTTTTAGTTCAGGCCTGACCTTAACAGCCCATAGTGGTTGCTTAACGATTGTTAAGTATGTCTCTAAGCATTCTTAAGGTTAGGTCTCTTGCTACAGCAATGCTGAACCAGGATAAAATTTGACCACTTTTTGTGCATAATCATGATGCTCCATGCACTAGATAACTGTATCCACACCTTAATCATCTTAACAGCACAGATGCAGCCTATAGTTAGACTGCTTGATTACCCAAACTGTAGCATCTTCATTACTCTTAGCTTTAAATACAGTTTTAGCATTCAATTACTCTTCTCTACAAGGCCAATTAAATAATATAACCTCAAAAGATTGTAGGTTTGTACTTGACATAAGGAGTTGACTTTACATACACGTTTTCATCACTTGTAATCATGCTGATAATAACTTGCCAATACAAACATTTATATTATTTTATTTGAATTTGTTAACTTAGTAGAACTCTGATCACAAAAAGCCACTTTCTGTCTCGGCCTGTTAAGAAGTAAGAGAACCATAAACCAATGAAGTAACTACAAAGATAACAATAAGAAAAAAATCTATGTACATTGCAGTATGGTACACTAATTATGAGGAATATATCGCACAGTCAAAAACAGTTCCACAAGTGTAAAGAGTATACAAAAGCAAATATACAAATATCCATATCTAAATGTATATATATATATATATATATATATATATATATATATATATATATATATACAGATAACGTATATTGAATAGCAACATTGGCACAAACTATTATTTTGAAAGTAATGGTTTAGTTGTGTGCAAAATTTAGGGTAAGAAGATATTTCTTTGAGCTCAGTGGGGAAAGATTTCCATACATTAGAGGCTAACTCATCTACGTGAGACATAACACTGTTCTAATATATTACCTTATTACATCACTTGTAAATATCTTTTCCTTATTAATGTTGAGGAAAATAAAAACCCTTATGTAAATTCCACCATATTAAAGAGGAGTATTAAATCCTCTTTATATCATTTAATACCATCTCAGCACTATATCCTTCCCAATGTTTAAACTCTATTCAAGCCTAGCTCCAAATTATACTTCACCTACCTTTTACAAAAAAAAAACTCCTGAAAAAACGAAAATACTCCAACTGCATCATTAAAGTTTTCGTTAGCTACATCATCCATATTTTAATATTAATTACTAATTACTTGCTTCCATCATGCTAGCCCTTTTTATCTTCCATCGTATAACCCCTCTGTCAGAAAACAGGTACACCTTTGCCTCACCAGTTGCATTACAAAAACTTCACATTAAAACTCATATTTCAACCCCTTTCTCCCTTAGCTCCTTCATCTTGGCAATAACTAAAATCTACAAGGAAAAGCAACTCCAACCTTTTAAACATCAGTTAAACTCATAAGGACAAAATGCTCGTTAACTGCAAACCTCACATGTAATTCATTAATTTCAACCAAGTTACAGTACAACCAGACCATTACATTTAAATTATCTTCACAATTGAGCTAGGACAACACAGCAGAAGAACCAACAACTGACTCAGCCCAAATATTTTATTCTATTTCAGCATTATTTAGTATTTATGGAAACTAACATCATCCACATTTAACTTTTCAGCATTAACCTACATGCAGACATTCATGGACTTCAAACAACATTAAGAACTCCACCATAATCTTGGCTGCAAAATTTTAGCTAATGCATTTGTCATGCATTTGTCATCTTATAACAGCATCCTTCAGACAAGTGTGGAGACCATGTCCTTCCCATAAAGCATAAAGCAGGATCACATCCATATGTTGCATATTTTACTTTGTCGTTAGGTGGTAGAGAAAAATTCTTCAGAATCATTACTATCTTAACCTACTGTTCAATCCATATACTAATATACTCTTGGACTTTTAATTACTGCCATTTAACTTGCAATCATACTTTATTTACCTGAAGTTTCTTTTCATAATTATTAATTCAAACCAATATTTAGTTAACTGTTATGCATTAAAACATAAGCTACTACTGCTGACTTAGTGCATCCTCCATAAGGATTTCAAAACTTTACTCCTTGCAGCCACACATATAACCTCTGAGGTCATACTTCACCTCCTTCAAAAATAATATTTGAACAATATGTGACCCTACACTTCACCTATCAGTTTAAATATCTTCCAACTTCCATAAGCTTCCGGTTGAGTATATTTTGAACCATATTTTAATAATCACATCTGGTTTCTTGATGAGTCATTGATTCACATACGTACACTTTTAGGCAAGGGATCACAGGAACCATAATTTGCCTAGCCATATACACATTTTAAGTGACAAACTTAGAAGGTATTGCCATGCTTTTCAAGTACTTAATAGCACTCACTGCCTAAACCGAGCATGGCTTACATGATGGCCTTGGAATAAATTTGTGTCTATCCCTCCAATTACTAAGACTAGCCTTAACAGCTGACAAGAATCGTAGTGCTAGTTTATTCAATGGACTGAGAATATGTTAAGTTAAGAATCTATCCCTCTGGCAAGTCTTGTTTATTTTGTTAGTCTATATTAGGCTCCTTAGTAAGCGTGTTTGCAGAACAATTGTTTTTTTGTTGAAAATAGAAAGTCAAATAAGACTGGGTAAATTACTGCTTGAAAAGTGAGAAACGGGTCGCCTGTAGTATAAGGCAGAGTTGCACTAATCTGTTGGGAAAGTTGAAGGATTTAAGGCCTTTAATATTCTCTGCTAAAAACACTGGGGCCTTTCCTGTTCACCAATAGACTTAGATTTGTACATACCAAAGGGGACATTATATTCGATAATGGATTTAATAACGGAAATGTACAGTGGTAAGATGACTGATGACTTCTTTGGATCCTGAAGCTATTCCATTGAAAATTATTTTGGTGAGATACAGGGATATCCTGGTTACAATATGATGACTGTCTGAGACTGAGTAGTACACATAAATATTCATATTTCTTATAACCAAATCTCCCTGAAGAGTACTACTTATAACATATCAGGTGGGGACTGTTTTTTGTAGAATGCTACTATGCCATGTTTTTTTTTTTATTTGCTTCAGACCATTTTCAGTACAGCAGATATGTATATGTTTTAGCCCTTGTTGGAGTAGTTTAGCATCAGTGGATGAGCAGATAACAGTTCTCAGCTTGCAGTCCTCTGAAAACTTGGTCAGCCATTTTCTAGATGTCTGCATAATAAATACTAATTAGAAGAGGGCCCACTACTGATCCTCTGTCACCCAACTAGTTACAATTTTACATTCAGAGTGGGTATCAACAACTTCCACAACTTGGGATCTGATGGAAAGCCAACTAGCAATCTAGCAGGCAATGTAGGGGTTTACATCAAATTTGTCTAATTTTTTTCAGTAATACCAGCATGGGGGATAGTGTCAAAAGTCAGATCAACATAAGCAGTTTGCACACAGTGACTATTGTCCGTAGTCTCTGTAACCTTTTCAAAGAAGTTAATGGGTTCACAAGATGGCTCAATTTCATAAGATGTAATCTGAGAAGAGCGAAAATTGGAACATTAAACTGGCTTCTCCTCTGGAAACCAGCATCATGAAAAAAAACAATGCTTTTGCAGGGGCGCAAGCTCCCCCCTGTACCTCTCATGTGGGGGGCTGTACCCCAACATGTCCTGCCTATTATACATACCAATTCCAAAACTGATCCACATTGGAGAAAAGGCAAACACCAGACTCCAAAAATACCAGCTTCCAGAGACGCTGAGTCTATGTTCCAAGTTTCAGTCTTCTTGCATTCAATCATGTGTCCTTTTGATCTTATGAAATAGGCCCCACAAGACAGGACCTGCCCTTCACAAAACCACACTGAGTGAGGTCCTGATCTGTTAAGATGCCTATGTCTACATAAATAAGTTATGTACTCATATGTTCCACGGCTTTGCATATAAAGCAGATGAGGTTGATGGGCCTATAATTTTCTGGATTGGTAGAGGTACTACCTCTTTGTACATGAGTCACAGTGACTCTTCTCCAAGCATCAAGCACAACTCCCATGTATAGGATGAGGATGAACAGTTTAAGCAAAGTCCTTAAAGACTCTATCATGCTTTTAAAGCTGATGAGGTTGATGGGCCTATAATTTTCTGGATTGATAGAGGTACCACCTCTTTGTACATGAGTCACAGTGACTCTTCTCTAAGCATCAAACACAACTCCCATGTATAGGACGAGGATGAACAGTTTAAGCAAAGTCCTTAAATACTTTATTATGTTTTGCACTGATAGGAATGCAGATTGGTGTATTATCTGGTCCTGTCAAGGACAGTTTGGGCAACAATATGGGAAGCTGATGTAAATTTAGCACTAAATTTGTCTGTTAATGTATATCTATGGAATTAGAATGTATGATATTATTATGGATAAGCTCAGTGCATTATTAGACATAATTCCTTAATTTCCTGATATAATTGAAGAAAATTGGTAGTTTCCTTTGGTATCTGTAGCAACATTAAGTTTGTACTATGGTTTACATTTTCGAATAGTGCTCTTAAGTTACAAGTTTTTATTATTTTCCTTTTATTGTTATATAGTTTATTACTATGGGTTTTCCAGCATGAGGATTTATTCCTGAGTTTACCATTATATTTAAGGTAGATAGATGCCAGGCTTTTCTATTTAGATGTTTAGGTGCTGATAAAAATTTAAAGTGAATGTGGCAACCTTCTGTTTGGGTCTGTTTCCAGGGATTATTGGGAACTGTGCATAGTTCTTCTACAAGTTGAAGTAGTATTGCCATGGAGATGTCCCTAGAGTTGGTGGTAAGGTGGTACCACTAGGCCTGACAGAGAAGATGACTGATTTGTGTTCATAGATGCAGGGTGTAGAACAGGAAGAGGCTGTGTTTATAAGGACCAGATCCCACTCTGAATGTCCCCTGGGTGGAGCACCTTATGTTATTCACTGCCATATGGGGCACCACTAGGTTGTAGTCAAATCTGCTTGATTCAAGATATCTTAGTTCCTTGTAACATCACAGATTCTGGCACCAGACAAGCAGCTTACAGACACCCTGTTCTTGCTCAGTCTGATGAGTGTGGAGTCTGTATGCCTAATTATAGAATCATCTATGAGTAAAACATTTCCCAGTTTGGAACAAGACTTATTTGGCCATGTGGGCTTAGGTCTGCTTTCAGGTAAATGTTGGTGAGCTGTGTGGATTTTCAGTATGTATGAGTGGAAAGGGAGTAAGTGTTGCCTTATTGCACTCGAGGATGACATTGTTTAGACTATTTTGTAGAGAGCTTTGACCAAATTTTCTGTACAGCCTCAACATAATTTATGGGCTTACTAGAGTGCTATGATTACTGTAATGTTGTGCAGGTATGATTTTTACCAATAGCTGGCTGAAGCTAGAGGCTTGCCTCAATATTTCTTAAATATTTACATCACTTACTGGTTACTGCGGTGGTGGTGCTGCAGTAGCGTTGTCGCCTCACAGTTAGACGTTGCACATTCTATTCTCAGTTAGAGTGTCTTCTGTGTGTCGACATGCGTGAATGGGCGTTCCTTTGTTGAAGGTTGTGCGTTAGGCCCAGTAAGCCAGCATGCAAAAATCTACTGCCAATCATTAGCGGATCGGAGTTCCGCTGTGGCGACCCCTAACCGGGAAAAGCCGAAAGACAGTTTACTGGTTAGTGAACGGTCAGCAAGTATAAGGCAGTTGTCATACTGCCTTATAACACCGAATGCAATCAAACTAGCCACAGATTGGGTGACAGCATACCGCTGAGTCATGCTGCCAGTGAGTGGATGACTACAGCTGGTTATAGTACTCAGTGGTTGCAGGAAAACTATTACAGAAGACCCTAATAATTTATGAGTGAAGTATTTAGGTTGATAGTCTGATGCTAGGTTAGATGGCGGCTAGTGTAGCAGCTTTTAGTGAAAAAACAGAATTAAGTTTGTCAAGAATGCTGAATAGTGTTGATTTACCTACTGACTAGTGCCTGGCTATTACTAATTGTCATCTCACTGTTGCTACACTCAGCTGGGAAGCAGTGTCCCTTTGCTCCCTATCTCACCAGAAGCAAAATAATAGCACTAATCACAAGATGGCTCCTTAGAAGCTTTGGTGGTCATCAATCTCTTCCCAGATGCTGCAGGGCTTTGTAGGTTTGTTGTAGCCTTTTCCTGATGCCCTGGACAGCACATACAGCAACCCAGCACAAGAGTGGTAAGCTGTACAACTCAATATTAAAACTGAAGTGGTTTCCATGACACCAGGAAATAGACCAATCAGTGAAGTCCCACAACACATTTTACAATTAGAGACAGTCAGGAATCAATGTCTCTGTTCTCCTTCTCTCTCTCCAGCAGTAAAACAATCAAACTAATCCTAAACTGGATCCTAAGAAGTTTACACTGGCATTGTCTGCTAATATGCTGACTATCTCTTCAAAGTCTGAGAAGGTAGTGTCATTATGTGTCAGTGCAGAGCAGTAATGGGGTATTATTTTTGATCTGTGCTTTTGACCCAGTATATGGTGTAAGTTTGCACTCCATCACATAAAACTTGTAGGCTGCCTGCGGTCGAAAATGTATCCAGTTTTTGTATGTGCTGTGATTTTTTTGGCTTGCTCGTTTGTCTTACAAAAATTTACCTACAGGTTCGTTTACTTCTTCATTTCTTTTTCAGCAAGCTTTTTTTTTTTTTTTTTGTTTTTTTTTTTTTTGTTTTTGCTTTGCCCTTTCTTGATGTAGACTGCCTGACTGCATTTAAAGCTAACTTATATCCTACTGTTGTGCATTATGAGTAGAATTCACAGACATGGTACAAACTATGTATTGTCATTGAACACAACAATCTTAGTATACTGCCATTCACCATCCAGAAAATGACACTTAAGACATCTGAGTTAGGCATATCTATATAAAGCACAGAAATCTGTGCTGCTCACTAAATATGGAAATATCCACAGAATCATACAGAGTCAGTAATGCATCATTCACAATAACACACATAAAGCCTTGCAGGTGCCCTTACCAACAGCACTGAGGAATGCAGCTGGTTCCACCTATTAATGGTGCTCAGCAATACATTTAGCTATCCCAGTGCATAGGCAATTGGCAGAGAGAGGTCCATGGCATTGTGTAAAGCATGGCACTGGACATACCTCAGTGCAGTAGCATGGCTTCATGCTGCACTGTTGAAAGAACACACACCAGAGATGTTGGGCCAAGGAAGGTGCCCAGTAGTACCACATCTAGGTAAGAGAAGTAGCCACATTAATGATATAATAGTGTGCCCATGTACCAAACAGGAGTTGTAGATTGTCCACATTGTGTATAGATTATATACTTCCGCCAAGCATGCTACCCTGCTCCCATGCAAACCTATGGTACAGTAAGGCATCTCTACTTACATGCATTAACATGTGCATTGACTGGAGTGATACTGTACCAGTATGTTGCATCTGTAGTTCTCCCTATACTGGTCCGATCAGTGCCCAGTATATGTTGGATCTGTAGCTCACCCTATACTGATCACGTCAGTACCAGTATATGTTGGATCTGTAGTTCTGCTTATACTGGTCCCATCAGTACCCAGTATATGTTGGATCAGTAGCTCTCCCTATACTGGTCCCATTGGTACTCAGTATATGTTGGATCTGTAGTTCTTCCTATACCGGTCCCATCGGTACCCAGCATATGTTGGATCTGTAGTTCTCCTTATACTGGTCCCATCAGTAGCCAGTACATGTTGGATCTGTAGTTCTCCCTATACTGGTCCCAACAGTACCCAGTATATGTTGGCTCTGTAGTTCTCCCTAAACTGGTCCCATCAGTACCTAATATATGTTGGAGCTGTAGTTCTCCCTATACTGGTCCCATCAGTACCCAGTATATGTTATACCTGTACTTCTCCCTATACTGGTCCCAACAGTACCCAGTATATGCTGGCTCTGTAGTTCTCCCTAAACTGGTCCCATCAGTACCTAATATATGTTGGAGCTGTAGTTCTCCCTATACTGGTCCCATCAGTACCCAGTATATGTTGGATCTGTAGTTCTCCCTATACTGGTCCCATTGGTATCCAGTATATGTTGGATCTGTAGTTCTCCCTATACTGGTCCCATTGAAACCCAGTATATGTTGGATCTGTAGTTCTATGTTGGATCTGTAGTTCTCCCTATACTGGTCCCATTGGAACCCAGTATATGTTGAACCTGTAGTTCTCCCTATACTGGTCCCATCAGTACCCAGTATATGTTAGATTTGTAGTTCTCCCTATACTGGTCCTATCAGTACCCAGTATATGTTGGATCTGTAGTTCTCTCTAAATTGGTCCCATCAGTACCCAGTACATGTTGGATCTGCAGTTCTCCCTATACTGGTCCCATCGGTACCCAGTCTTCCTATCGACTGTCCAGCTGCATCACACAGAACATATATGCTCCCATCAAGATCCATCACTACTGATGTGGATGCTGTGAATATCACCACGCCCTATGTTCCATATACTCTCATTCTTGGGCCTGTCAGAATGAATAGGTAGGAATATACTATTTAATGCTATCAGTTATTCATTTGGTCTGTAGAGAATTATCTGAGACTGAGGTAGAATATCAGCTGGCTCAGCACTTATTTACCCTTCCAAGCATATTCTTCCAGGTTGAAAAGAAGCTAAGAATTAAAACAGCTAACATACTACAAGTTATATTTGTATAAAATCAGAATTTATTATATCACTAAAATATGTAAATATTAAATTAATATAACCTATAAGTGGGCATTAATTACTGGTGCTATACAGCATTAACAAGCTAATAATATAAAAATAATCATTTACATTAGTTAAATGTCCATCAAAAAGTGAAGGTCAAATGCTATTTGTAAGTCTAAAAAAGAAAAGGTTCCTCTTATCCAGATGCTTCTGGGTAGAAAACAGCCTTTGGGGTTAAGGTTTAGTCCATGTTCTGGTTCTTTAGATCTTTCTAGGTCAGAATAGTATTTTAAGGGTCTTTGTTCCATGATGAGCACTAGAGAAGCAAGTCTGAGTTTTGTGTCCATGGAAGCCTGAAAACTGAAATAAGTTCTTGCAAATCCATGCTGGTTTCTCCTTAGGCACACAGTCCAGGCAACTGCAGGAAGAACTTGGCAGGTTTCCTTTCTAGGCAATCCTCCTCTTTTTCACTGTGACTGGATCTCCTTGCCTCTGTGAATGACCAGGACCCTGAAATTAGCAAATTTAAATATCATAGTTCTCATCTCAGTTCCTTCGCAGGAGAGTCAACAGGATAACAGCCCTCTGTTATGTAAACAATACAGAGGGGCTCCTTCTCAGGGTTCATCTGTAACAGTGCAGTTCTAATTTATCCTGAGCAGCTCAGGTGAGATTGCTGAAGAAGTGTTGAAAATAAAACCTCTCCCCACACACTTAGTTCTGGATGAAATGCTGCTGACAGGAGACATTTACAGCAGTGACCCAACACTGTATGAAAGCACAAACTCCTGTTTTAATGCACAACGTGGAAGGGTCTGGACTATGACAAATGGTGCAGCAAGTTGAATGTTAGACAAATTTTATGTCCTAAAAAGAGAAATGCTGCAGGAAGAAAGAAGCAAGCAGTTGTTGTTGATATATGTAGGTGGCTTCTCTAGAGGAGAGATGTGACTAGAACTGGTAATCCATAACAGGAAAACAGCGGCTGGCTTTATTAGTCTTCACAGTTTGGATTTGATATTGGCAGAACATTTGGATTTAATTATGGCAGAACTCACCAAAAATTGGAAAACGGTGGACCACATAAAACACTATTCTGAAAAGTTTAAGGAAATGGAACAGGGTCTACCAAGTACTTTTACTAGTTATAAGAATCTAAGTTGGAGTTGTGAGATGCCAAGTATGGCATTGGAACTGGAGTCTCAGTCTGAAGGATTTGTGTGGCGTGAATGGAAATGAATCAAAAACTGTTCATCAGTACTACCTTTGAGAAACATTAAAACATTTTTGCAGGGGGGAAACCTCTGCATCCCTCATGAAGGGACCCCCTTCCCATCACTAGACTTATATATACTAAATCTGAGATCATGCATTCACCAAGAATACCTTCATCAAAGTGATCTCTTCCCAATTAAGATCTCATAGCTTCAAGTACAAGACCTGGAGGACACAGCATACCAAAACATCTGTGATTTATTGATATACCAGAGTGGAAAGAAGCAAGGTACTGTCTAGACTTTATAGAGATTGAGATACCTAAAGAGCATACCTCTCAACTGTCCAGATTTTTACAGAATTTCCAAATATTTGGCAAATACTTTTGGTCTGCTCCTCATAAAATTAGTGGTTTTCTGGCAAATCACTGGAATGATCTGAGGATTGAAGTCACTGAATAATGAAGTTTCAGACTTCAAATCCTTCAGAAAATGTATGAAACAAAACCCTGTTACTCTAGCAACTTTCTAAGTTTATAAGAGCAGTATTTAAAATCCTTCCCTATTTTGGGGCCTCTGTCCCCCAATTTTGTAGAACTTTGTCCAAATTTCTTACACTAAGAGGTTGAGAGGTATGATAAAGAGGATCACAAAGTATTTCTCCCTCAATAGCTGTAGAAAAACATACCCTGACGGAAAATTGTATATTTGCAGTGCAACCAAAGAAGTCTTGAAGTGAGACAGCATATTGGTTTGTGTCTTTAAGGTCAGATTATGCAGTTCAATATCTTAGATGGGATTCAGCATATGTACTAGGAAAGGATTCTTTTTTCTTATCACAAACCTCTCAGCCTCTTACCAAAAAAAATCTGGACAAAGTCAAAAATAATGGGGGGGGGGGCAAAGGCCTCAAAATAGGGACATATTTTAAATATTGCTGTTATATGCTTAGAAAGTCACTATAATAACAGTTTTTAACAGGTTTTGTGTTACCGTGCATTTTCTAAAGGATATGAACCCTGAAACTCAAATGTCTGTCATCATTTAGTGCCTTTTATCCCAACTGGTTTACTAGAAAACCTGAAATTTTATGAGGAGCAAAAATCTAGACATTCTGCAGAAATCTGGACAGTTGAGAGGTATGTAGACACACATATCTTATGACTTGGACCGTTTCTTCTTTGGGAATTAACACTATACTAAAAATCACGTTTTTTGTCAGATGAAAATATGTGATTAAGGCTCCTATGAACATGATTCTTACTGTTCAAATGTGCATTTTTGTTTTAGCCTGATACAACAGAAAAGGCATTACTGGTTAATTTTAGGCACATCATGTGGTGTTATTGCTTTTCTTAAGGGACTTTGCTTATTGTTCACATTCAAGTTAAAGTGTGATAACGGCTTCTGTTAAGGAACTTTGGTCATTGTTCAAGTTAATATGTGTTTGACAGATTTACTATTAAAGTAACTTTACCTAGCAAGTAATGTGCTAAATACAGGAAATATTGACCTGCAATTACAAAAAAAAAATGGAAGTTTTATTTTAGTAAAGTTTGGAAAGTTTTTTTTAAATGGAGGTTTTGTTTTAGTAAAGTTTGGAAAGTTATTTTTAAAGTAACAGATCTGCAATTTGTTACTATAAAATAGAGCAAATTTGCAATTAATAAGTGAAGCTGGCTGTTGAATTAGCATGCTTCTTAATAATGCAACAAGGATTTGCCTGATTCTATACTGTTAAGTTTTACGTATTATAACTGTCCAGCCTCAGGTTTTACAGTTTGAAAAAAGACAAAAGTTTGCAATCTCTCTGTAAAAGGTATGAAATTCAATGGTTGTTTTTTAACATAGCACTTTTGTCAATACTGCAATACATCTGTGAGCTTCACTTAAATCTTATAAAATGGCAGCAAGTAAACTAAAAGTATATGACTGAATATGGAATTTGTGTTTTTCAGTGGGGTGGAAATATGTGAGAATGTAGGACCTTTTTCACAAAATGCATAAAAATTGTTATGAAGTTTGTAACTGTCTTCTGCTGGGAAATACAGTAATTATACTTAAGATGTGAAATGTATAGCAGACATGAAACAAAAGCAGTAATTTTTCTGCCATGTGATTACAGGATCTGAGACTATCTCTAGGCCAGGAAGGTAAACCACAATCAGCAAATGCTCTAAAGAGACAGATAACCAAGAGCAGAAATATTAGCAGATTAATGTGAAACACTAAAAATGAAATATTCACCTTTCAATTTATGTATCCCAAATCTCATATGCCTAATTTTTGCTGTATGTATCAGCATATTATTCTCCTGTGCCCAAATGATCATTAGTCAAGTTCTTTTGCAGACGTGCACTATCTGTAACACATGTAATCAGTTTACTTATTTTCAAGTCATCTGCATATAGACTGTAAAAGACCTCAGATGAAAAAGATAGAGCTGAAAAATGTAACCTAAGCAAGTATGACCCTAGGGCAAAGCCCTGTGGGACACCTGCCTGTAACCAAGAATTTCACCTGCCCAGTTGCTGTATGATACTTGCCATGTCCTATTTGTAAGCCATGCAGCTATCCATCTTGTCAAGATTACATCAATGCCTAGTTATTCTAATTTATTGATCAATGTTTTGTGTATGACCCTATCAAATGCTGAAGTTAAGTCAATACAAATTATGTCATAACACAATTTTTTCATTTGTGGCTGTTATTATATTGATATATCAAATCAAGTGACAGGTGGTTATTTATCTGTTGTCAACATATGCATACTGATATACAGTTTCAAGTTTCAATCTTTCCAATTCTGACAATAATTTCTCCAAAATAACATTCTCCGTACTTTTTCCACAATGTGAAAGTAAACTTATGGGTCTGTATGACTCTTGAGTTTGTCCTATTCCTCTGTCCCTTAATGTTAGGTTTCACAATAGCATATCTGCAATCTTGAGGAATCTCCCCATACTTAAATGACTATTGAAAACCAATATAATGGTACCGTATGTTCATGCTGAAGAGTTCTCAGGTCATTATTACTAATTTTGACTCATCCCTGTGTTTTGTTTGCATCCATTTTAAGTAGTTCTTTTTCAATATAATTTAATTTCAATATCTGAAGTTAACTGGATGTTAAAATGATAATTTATCACCCCCCTCTTTGCAGAGCAAAACTGCTTTTAATACGATTTTGTAAATATATCTATACCTGTTGTTTGAAAATAAATTTTAGAATCTAAATATTTTATCAGTTTGTATGTCTTTACTCCTAGCAACAAATTAAACCATTTTTTGAATTTCTCCAAGTCTTTTGGGTTTATAATGCCATGACGGGAATAGACTCCATTCCTAAGTCAAAGTACGATTAAAGTTCATGAAATCAGTATTGTTTCAATGTTTGATATCAGCCAGAAGTGCTCTTTGCAGCACCCGCAATGTTCCCAGTAATGACTCCTTCTGCAATTCATATGGGGTTACAATTATTGGTTACATAACTAAATATGATTGTAGATTCTTTTTTATAAAGCCCATTGCTCTTACTACTATTAGAACTGTCTGGGTCTTTCTTCAACATTGCTCTCATTTCTGCCTGCAGATCCTGATATTTTATGACTTTGTGTCTCTCTGTACCCAAGACACTGAAGTCACTGGGCGTGGTGATTTCAATGATCAATTCTACTTTTGTCTTCTTTTCATAGCGCACTATATCCAGTTTTCTAGCATCTATCTTTTGAACTGTTGGTACTGAGTGATCCCATATAATGTAAACTTCAGCATTTTCTATGATGCTTTGTGGTTCATGCTTCCAGTGTTTTTCACCCACTTCAAGTACCATAATGTTTGCACAACCCCCAGTGCAACAATCTTGCCACATTATTATGCCTTTCAGTATACAGTCCTTCTGCCATTAGTATGTCAGAACCAGCAATGAGGTGTGCAACTGTTTCCAATTTTATTTTACAAAACCTACATTTGTCTGTTTCTCCCACATGTTCAATGGACTTTATAAACCAACATGTATGTAGCCCACTACCTTGGGCTGCCAATATTAATCTTTAATCTCTTGGTTTGAATTTGCCTCTTCTTAACCATTCCTGTGTTTGTTCCTTATCAACTTAAGGTTCTTCCAGAAGTTTTCTATACTTGCAACTATATTTATGCATTTTCCATATTTCTTGCCTTCTTATCTGGTCCTTCACCTTATATTGTTTCTTTTGTTTTTTGGCACATTCAGTTGCTGCCTGATTTTTATCTACTTCTGGTTTGATTTCCATTCCTGCTTGACGCCAGTATGTTTCTGCTAGACTAAGCAGAGAAGTCATTTTAGATTTATTCTCCTCATGTTTCAAAACTTTCACTACATTTGGATGTTGTGAGGTCAGCAGATATATGTGGAGTCCCACAATTGCAGATCTATCCTGTAATCACTTTCAATGAGTCCCATCCCTCCTTCGGAATGGGGAATATATAATCTTGGTGTGCACCAATTTTTATAAATCATTTGGTGAGCATGAAACATCCTTCTTGTTTTCCTGTCTAATCTATTCAACACATTTTGGGGCCAGTCAATCACTCCAAAACTGTAAGTTAGGACAGGAAGAGCAAACTGGTTTATAGCTTGAATTTTGTTCCTAGAAGTTAACTCTGTTTTCAAGATTAATTTAAGTCTATTTAAGTATTCTTTACTAAGTTTTGTTCACATTTGTTCATGTTTTATTGTCGATACTTCATCAATTCCCAAATATTTGTACAGTCCCTCTTGCTCAAGTTCTTTTATATCACATTCTTGTCCCAAACTGATGTTTTCTTTGTGTTGCAGTTTTCCTGCTTTAAAGGTTGCTTTTGCACATTTATCAAGACTAAATTACATTCTTAAATCATCTGAAAATGTTCTGACAGCTACCAGTTGTGCTTCCAGTTCCTCATCTGATGAGCTATACAGTTTTAAGTCATTGACAAAGAGAAGATGAGAAGTCTTTACACTTTGCTGTTTTCTTGGAGCCAAATTATAACTATGGTTTAAGCTATTTAGTAGACAGCTTAATGGGTTTAAGGGTAAGACAGAATAATAGTGGTGACAGAGTCACCCTGGAATATCCTCCTTTGAATTTTTATCCCTGAAATAATAATTTGTCCTTTATCATGGCTTAATTGCAAAGTGGTCTGCCACTCTTTCATGGTCACTGTAATGTAGTCGATCAGTGTAGGGTGTATCTTATACATTTTTAAGCACGCTTTTATCCATGAATGTAGAATACTATCAAATGCTTTTATGTAGTGGTGCTGCGGTAGCGTTGTCGCCTCACAGCAAGATGTTGTCCCATTCGATTCTCAGCTAGAGCGTCTTCTGTGTGGAGGCATGCGTGAATGGGCATACCTTCGTTGAAGGTTGTGCATTAGGGTTGGTAACTCGGCACGTAAAAATCCACTACCAAACATTAGAGTACCAGAGTTCCGCTGTGGTGACCCCTAACCGGGATAAGCCAAAAGACACAACAACATAGTCAATATACACCATACTTAGATTCTTCCCTTTTTTACAGTTCTCCACTATGACCTTATTTAACAACAAATGATCTTTTGTTCCATATGACCTTCTTTTATTACCCTTTTTTTCTACTGCCATAATTGAGTTTTCTTCTAAATGCCTATAAACTCTGTCAGTATCAATTCCAGTGTATAGTTTATACATTGTTGGAAGGCAAGGTATTGGTCTATAGTTTTTAGGGTAGCTTGCAAGTTCACTCTTAAGTAGGAGCATTGTTTTTCCTGTTGTTAGCCAGGTTGGTGTCTTTGCAGGGTGCATGTATAAATCGTTCTTACTCATAACTAAATCTTCATGCAAAGATGTTAATACTCTTAACCAGAAGTTCGGTACTACATCTGGGCCCGAGGTTTTCTAGTTAGAGGTTTTTCTTAACTTTGTTTCAATCTGTCTGGCTGTTACTTCATCCCATTTCATATCCTGTACCTTTAAGCTTCTTATTCTTTCTTTTACTTCTTTTATCCATTTAGCATCTTTATTATGTTCCACAGGATCTTCATAAATACTTCTCCAAAATGTATGTTTCTTCTTTTTTTTGGTGGTTATTTATCTGTGTATCTTCTAGGTTCTTCCGCCTGTGCTGAGATTTTTAGTTTATTATTTGCAATATTGCATGATAGATCCTAATCTGTTCTAATACTATGCATTGCTTTTATTATGTCTATCTTTCTTAGCATTTTTGATCTGTTCCCTCTTCTATATTCTTCTAACAGCAACACTTCTTGTCTTAATTGCTTTATAGTTTTCTCTGTTCAGTACTTCCATGATGATATTCGATTTCTCCCCTTCCTATCCCTTACTACCCTGTGTTTTTATGGTAGAACTTTATCAGTTATTAATTTAGCTGCACAATAATACATCCTGTTTACTTCTATTATATCGTATGGATCTGTATGGACAGTTCTAACTACTGTATTCATTTGTTTTATCAAACTTCTGACTTTTTGGGTTTGATTGACTTTCTGCAGTCTATTTCTTTCATTGATTTTAATATGTCTATGTATCTCCATTAAATCAAACAACTCTTCTCTTACCTCTTTTTCTTCTAAACTGAGGACACATTTTTTGTTTTCCATTTCTTGCAGGCATTCTATAAAAAGTTTGTCCTGTGGCACATTCTCTTCAATTTCATCCTGTGCCATCCATTGCTCTGTCATATGGGAACTCACTGGCCTATCACTCCTCAGCATTGACTGTGTCAGAGTTTCCACAATTTCCTGTTCCTTCCCTTGCTGTCCAGCTTCAAGTGAACATTTATGCTGGTTTCCTGTGGAAGGCTCCAAAATATCTTTATATGGCACCTGATCAATTGCTTCCCATTCGACTGATTTCCCCTTAATTTGGACAGCTGTTGCTCTATCCTGTTGTGGTGCTTTCTGAATTAGAGTTTCTACGCCAAACCCTTCACTTCGCAGGTACTCCATAACCTCAGTTTCTATTTCTTTAACTTCTCCATTACTAATCTCCTTTTCTACTTTTCCTCTTTGTCTTCTTATTTTTAGCATTGTAAAGTTTTCTATGTTTGGATTCCTTTGCCTGTATTTCTATTCAAATATCTTTGGTGGTGCTTTTTTGTATTGGTTAGTTTTGCTTTCTCCTTTGCATAAATATTACACCATATTAAATCTCTTTTTCTTTCCCATGTCCTTATTTCTTCTTCAGATGCCTACTGATCTTCCTGCTTCTCCTTACTTTGGGAACTCACTCCGTCATGCTGTGATGTAACGTGTGTTAGACCTTCTACACCAAATTCTTCACTTCGCAGACATTTCATAACTTCAACTTCTATTTTTTAACTTCTACTTTACTGATCTTCCTTTCTACATTTCCTCTTTGTGACACATTTTTTATTGTGAAATTTTCCATATATGGATGCCTTTGCTTGTATTTCTCTTTGAATATCTTTAGGGCTGCCTTCTTTATATTGATTAATTTGGCTTTCTCCTTTGCATAAATATTGCAGCATATCAAATCTGTCCTGAAGAGGTTCCATATTCTTGCAGGAGAGAGTTTACACAGAGTCTCAGTGTGGGTTCAGAGCTGGACAGTCTATTATAGACATGGTTATCTCTGTTAGGCAACTACAAGAAAAGTGAAAGGAGCAGAACAAACCTCTGTATATTGCCTCTATTGATCTGGCCAAGGTATTTGACTTCATCAGTAGGAAAGGTCTGTTTGTGATGCTGGCAAGGATTGGCTAACATTCAGTAGTACTTAGCCTTATCAGGCCATTCCATGAAGGCATAAAGAGGACCATCATGTATGATGGATCCACATCCAAACCTTTTTGAGATTCTCAGTGGATCAAAGCAGGGGTGTCTACTGGATCCAACATTGTTTGGTATCTTCTTTTCAGTTCTGTTCAAATTTGCTTTTGGAACTGCCACAGAGAGTATTTTTTCTCAGAACCAGAATGGACAGCAACTTCTTGAAACTGTTGAGACTTAAATCAAAGACCAGGGTGCTTAAGAAGCATCAAAGGGAGTTCCTGTTTGCTGATGGCACAGTTATTGTGGCTCACACTACACAAAAACTTCAGTCACTCATGACTTGCTTTCCAGATGCCTGTAGTGCATTTGACCTCAAGATCAGTTTAAAGAAGACCTAGGTGATGGTCCAAAATCTGGGCAATGAGCCACCAATCATGGTGAATGACTATGGTTTGGAGGTTGTCCATGAGTTTGTGTACCTAGGCTCTACAATTTCTGTCAACTTGCCACTTGATAGCAAGATCAACAAGTCATTGGAAAAGCTGCCACAACGTTTTCAAGGCTGATAAAGAGAATATGGGCTAATAATAAGTTCATTATGCATACCAATGTGCAGGTTTACTCAGTCTGTGTTTTGAGCATATTACTGTATAGCAGTGAAACATGGACTCTGTGCATAAAACAGGAACAGAGGCTCAATGTATGCCATATGTGCTGCCTTAGACGCATACTTAGTAATTCACGGCAGGTCAAGTTTCCCCACAGCTCAGTGCTTGAGAGGACAGGCACCACCTCCATGTTCACCTTCCTGAAACAGAGACATATGCATTGGATGGGTGATGTCTCATGCATGACAGATGTTCGAATACTAATAGACCTCCTTTTTAGAGAGCTGGAGTCTGGAAAAAAGGTTGAAAGGGTGACCCAAATTATCCCTACAAGGACATGACCTCAGTACTCTCTCTATCATTGTGAACACCTGGTATTCTGTCATTCCGATAAGATTGCCTGGAAATGGGAAGAGAAGGAAGTTCTCACTATATATGAAATCACTTTGGCAAGGAGATTAGAGGATAAGACAGACTTCAGGAAGATCCGTGCCCATAATACCAGAATGACATCTGCCTACTGCTACTTAAAATATGGAAAGGACTGCCACTCCCAGATTGGATTGCACAGCCACAGAAGACACTGTTTGAAACAGTCCAATATAGATGTAAACCCATGATCCTTTGGGATCGAAGGATGCCTACACCTTACTCCTACCACATCTTACGTATTGATAAATCGTTTTCCAATTAAGCTCATACTTTTATACAAATTTTATTTAAATTGTCTTGATCTTGTTTCACACTATATTTCATTTATTGGTCCAGCTTATTTCAGTTCTCAAAGATATAGTTCAACCTCTTTTCCATTTTTCATATTTTTTGTCTCTCACCTTAATCAAGAATCTTGTTCTTATGGAAATATATTCTTCTGACCTTGTGTGCCTATATCCTGAGGTTAATTTTTTTTTTTTTGCATTCAAACAATTTATCTTTCAAAACTTGCCACATTTCCTCTAGTTTTTCTATTGAAAATATCCATCCTTCAGTTAGTTTTACATAGTGTCTATTTTGCTTATATGTATATATATATATATATATATATATATATATATATATATATATATATGTATATATATATATATATATGTATATATATATGTATGGATAAGTGTCATTTCACCAAAAATTCCTGACATAGGGTCCAAATCGCCGAAAATAGTACTGACAGTGTATATGCCCTTTTCCCCCCACTGTAATGCGATCAAGGAGTGAGAATATTAAAGTGGGGGGGCATAGCCCCCCACCCAGTACAGTTTAATATTGTCTAGTATTGTTTTATATTGTCCAGTCCCTATTAAAAGGATAAGTAAGTAGTTTATAACCTAAGTAGGTGGGGGGACTACACCCCCCATGCCCCCTGTTGTGGGGGCTGTGCCCTCACACCCCCCTACTTTAATATTCTCACTCCAAGATCACACTACAGTGGGGAAAAAGGGCATATACACTGTCAGTACTATTTTTGGCGATTTGGATCCTATGTCAGACATTTTCGGCAAAATGGATTTTCGGCGAAATGTCCTAGACCCATATATAAGAGTTGTATGAAAGGTTGGAATTAAGGAGGGAGAAAAGGACCTGTACCGATTGGCTAGAGCTAGGAAAGATGTGCAGCAGGTAAAGGTGATAAAGGATAATGAGGGAAACATACTCACAAGTGAGGAGAGTGTGTTGAGCAGATGGAAAGAGCACTTTGAGGGGTTGATGAATGAAGAGAATGAGAGGGAGAGAAGGTTGGATGATGTGGGGATAGTGAATCATGAAGTGCAATGGATTAGCAAGGAGAAAGTAAGGGTAGCTCTGAAAAGGATGAAGAATGGAAAGGCTGTTGGTCCAGATGACATACCTGTGGAAGCATGGAGGTGTTTAGGTGAAATGGCAGTGGAGTTTTTAACCAGATTGTTTAATGAAATCTTGGAAAGTGAGAGGATGCCTGAGGAATGGAGAAAAAGTGTTTTGGTACCGATTTTTAAGAATAAGGTTTATGTGCAGAGCTGTAGTAACTACAGAGAGATTAAATTGATCAGTCACAGCATGAAGTTATGGGAAAGAGCAGTGAAAGCTAGGTTAAGAAGGGACGTGATGATTAGTGATCAGCAGTATGGATTCATGCCAGGAAACAGCACTACAGATGCAATGTTTTCTCTGAGAGTGTTGATGGAGAAGTACAGAGAAGGTCAGGAGTTGCATTGTGTTTTTGTAGACTTAGAGAAAGCACATGACAGGGTGTCTAGAGAGGAGTTGTGGTATTGTATGAGGAAGTCGGGACTGTCAGAGAAGTATGTAAGAGTGATACAGGATATGTACGAGGGTAGTGTGACAGCGGTAAGGTCTGCGGTGGGAGTGACAGATGCGTTTATGGTGGAGGTGGGATTACATCAAGGATTAGCTCTGAGCCCTTTCTTATTTGCAATGGTGATGGACAGGTTGACAGACGAGATCAGACAGGAGTCCTCATGGACTATGATGTTTGCAGATGACATTGAGATCTGTAGTGAGAGTAGGGAACAGGTGGAGGAGACCCTGGAGAGATGGAGATATGCTGTAGAGAGAAGAGGAATGAAGGTCAGCAGGACTAAGGCAGAATATATGTGTGCGAATGAAAGGAAGGATAGAGGAATGGTGAGGATGCAAGGAGTAGAGGTGGCGAAGGTGGATGAGTTTAAATACTTGGGATCAATAGTTCAGAGTAATGGTGAGTGTGGAAGAGAGGTGAAGAAGAGAGTACAGGCAGGATGGTGTGAGTGAAGAAGAGTGTCAGAAGTGATTTGTGACAGACGAGTACCAGTAAGAGTGAAAGGGAAGGTCTGCAAGAGGGTAGTGAGACCAGCTATGTTATATGGGTTGGAGACAGTTGCATTGACAAAAAGGCAGGAGTTAGAGCTGGATGTGGCAGAGTTAAAGATGTTAAGATTTGCACGAGGTGTGACGAGGGTGGACAGGATCAGGAATAAGTATATTAGTGGGTCAGCCTAGGTTGGAAGGTTTGGAGACAAAGCCAGAGAGGCAAGATTATGTTGGTTTGGACATGTGCTGAGGAGGGATGCTGAGTATATTGGGAAAAAATGCTAAGGATGAAGCTATCAGGTAACAGGAAAAGAGGAAGGCCTAAGATAAGGTTTATGGATTTGGTGAGAGAGGACAAGCAAGTGGTTGGTGTGACAGAGCAAGATACAGAGGACAGGAAGAGATGGAAACAGATGATCCACTGTGGCGACCCCTACCAGGAACAGCCAAAGGAAGATGATAATATATATATATATATATATATATATATATATATATATATATATATATATATATATATATATATATATATATATATATATATATATATATATATAGTGTTATTAAGCTTCGGTTCCTTGTTTCAGTAGAATTATCTGGCAACAATCTATCCTTTATAACCACATGATCACTGCACATCAATGGTGATAAAATTTGACATGACAAAGTTGTTATACAGTGATATTTCCTTTGTAAGGAGTTATGCAAGATCAAATTTTGTTGCAGAAGGTTTGTAAAGCTTTAATATTTTTGTTAGAAGCAATTGCAATCAGACGTAGGATGCATTTAAGAGTAGGCTAGTAAAATTCCTTTCCAACTGGCTGTTCTGGATGCTGAAGAGAGCTAGAGAGTTTTACAGATTTTTTCTGGCACTGAAAAGAAGGTAAACTTGTTTCTAGTTTTGGTTATGTATAGTTGGAAGTTTAACAACTCAAATAACCAGAGGCCAAAAATTTAAGAACTGGTTGTTTCAATGGGTTCATTGCTGAGACTCATAATTAGCAAGAAGAGTGGGGTCTTGGTAGAGCCGGGATCCATCACTAGGCGACATAGACAGTCACCTAGGGCTCCTTGGCTACAGAGGTCCACTCTGACCATGAAACTTCAACATATTAAAAAAAATTGCTTCTTAACACCATGGTGGCGGCATCTTTTCCTTTAAGGAGGACATGTGTGCATCACTCGCATGCACACCAACACAGATGAAAACCCATTCCATACTCGCGTGCGGAATTTAAACTAGCCATTCTGTTTATAGAGAAGGTAAGTGCATGTGTGAGTGTGTGCATGTGTGAGTGCATAATATAAACTAGTGGTTCAGATGTTTATGTATGAGAGAGAAAGTGTGTGCATGTGTATGTATGTGCATGTGTGTATGTAATTTAAAGTAGCAATTCTGTTTGTATGAAAGATAGTGTGTGCATATTGGTGTATGAGAGAGAAGGTGTGTTTGTGTTTTTGTATTGCTGTGTGAAACAGTAGGTGTGTGTGTGTGTGTGTGTGTGTGTGTGTGTGTGTGTGTGTGTGTGTGTGTGTGTGTGTGTGTGTGGGGTTCCTATTAGATGTTCGACAGCTTAGGTTGTCAAATGCCTAATTATCGACATCTAAGGTTCGAAAGTTTAAAATTCTGAATGGCCACATATGCAAATTATTTCCTTGGGAAAGAATTAGCTTGGCCATTATCAGGGATTTGCCCTTTCCCTAATGTTGGGCAATCTCGGAGTTGGTATATTTAGTAAGGGTGGTGGGGGGAGAAGCCCCCCTATTATATTTAGGTTCAGAAGTTTATTTTATTTTGCGATGGCCTAATGAATTCTTTCCCAAGGAAAGAATGGCTGCTCGCGATTTTAAGGTTTCGACGCTTAGGTGTCAATGTTTAGAGATTCGACAACCTAAGCTGTCGAATATGTAATATAGACCCTGTGTGTGTGTGTGTGTGTGTGTGTGTGTGTGTGTGTGTGTGTGTGTGTGTGTGTGTGTGTGAGAGCAGAGAGAAGGTGTGTGTGTGTGTGTGTGTGTGTGTGTGTGTGTGTGTGTGTGTGTGTGTGTGTTTAACTGCCCAGATTTAGCTTCATAATTTTGGTCTGTTTCTCATAAACTTTGTGGTTTTCAGAGAAATCACAAAGGGTTGAAGTCATTAAATAAGATAAGGACATATATATGGGTTTTAGTCTTCACATCTTACAGAAAAGTCATGCTAACACAAATTCTATTATTCTAGCAACTCTCTAAGTTAAAAAGAGTAATATTTAAAATCTATCCCTGTTTTTCTGCCATTGTATCCCCATTATTTTAGACTTTGTCCAGATTTCTTTCTCTAAGAGGTTCAGAGGGAGCATACCTCTCAACTGTCCAGATTTTTGCAGAATGTCGAGATGTTTGCTTCATATTTTTGGCCTGTTCCTCATAAAATGTGTGGTTTTCTGGCAAATTGCTGAGGATTGAAATAACTAAATAATGTCATACATTTGTATTTCAGACTTCATTTCCTTCAGAAAATGCATACTAAGACAAATGGTCTTATTCTAGCAACTTTTTATGTCTATAAGAACAATATTTATAGTCTGTCCCTATTTTGGGGCCTTTGTACCCCCTATTATGTTGACAGGTATGGAGGTATGGTATGTAATGCACTAGTTGGGGAGGGCAGTTTAATCTATTAACTTGATCAGGCTCGACCTTGTAACTTTGTTACATGAAGCAGAGCCTGAATCCTTTACACCATCTACCAGACTGCTGAAGGAATTTTGAGCTTCTGTGAAGACAAGAGCCTGAATCCTTTACATCAGCTGCCAGACTGCTGAAGGAATTGTGAGCTTCTGTGGAGACAAGAGTCTGAATCCTCTACACCAACTACCAGACTGCTGAAGGAATTGTGAGCTTCTGTGGAGACAACAGCCTGAATCCTGTACATCAACTACTATACTGCTGATGGAATTCTGAGTTTGAGTTTCAGTACATTTTCAGGGAATTATGACTTTCAGTGCACTTTCAAGGGATTATGAGTTTCAGTGCATTTTTATGAAATTGTGAGCTTCAAGTGAAGAGAGGTTTACTACTGCTCATGCTAAGTTTGTTTTCAACCTCACCTATATGACATGTTTAATCATAGCCTCACCTCAGACTTCGTGCCCACAGAGTGGCGCACAGCTACAGTCATCTCACTGTACAAGGCGGGATCCACTTTGGATCCCAGGAACTACTTTCCCATCAGTCTGACAAGCTTGATTTGCAAGGCCATGGAACATATTATCATGGAACTTATAAACAAAAACATTGGTAACCTTCAAACACTGGAACCCACCCAGTTTGGGTTCGTGAAGGGCCAATCTTGCCTCCTGAACCTGATCGACTTCTTTGAATCAGTCTCCAGAGCCATGGACGAGAGTAAGGTGGTTCACACAGCTTACTTGGACCTCGCCAAGGCTTTTGACACTATCCACCACTCTGAAATCATAGATAAACTTACTAAGCTGGCCATTAATCCCTACATCACTGAATGGGTTGCAAACTGGCTTACTGACAGAACCCACACTGTAAAAGTAGCCAACTCCAAATCCAGATCCAGACAAGTGACAAGTGGTGTAGCGCAGGGTTCTGTCCTGGGACCACTCTTGTTTGGCATCTACTTCTCTGAAGCACAGGCCAACAATAAGGGACTCTGGCTTACAAAGTTTGCAGATGACTGCCAGCTGGGAGCCATTATTGAATCCCCAAATGATGTGGATATACTACACAAGAGCCTTACCGAAATAGATGCCTGGTGCCAGAGCCATGGGCTCAAGCTAAATGCCAAAAATATAGTTGTCCCCTTTGGGAAAAAAACACATACCTGTGAACTACCACATAGGTGGCAGTACACTAAACACCAAAAGTGTGATAAGAGACCTAGGGACACAGGTGGACAGTGGTCTCACCTTTGATAACCACATAGCCACAACAGTTAGAAAATCCTTCTATGTGGCACACATCACTAAGGGCTTTTCATCCAGGAAAAAGGAGGGCATTGTCCCTCTGTGCTCATCCCTCATTAGACCCATTGTATAATACAATGCCCCATTTAGTATGCACCTCACAAGTGATCTGCAACAACTAGAAAGGCCGCAGAAATGCAAAAAGAATCATAGGCCTAAAGCAGATGCTTTATGCTGAACGTCTAAAGAAACTCCAGCTATACTCTGTCACATATCGCCTACTCAGAGGCAATCTCTGCCTAACATACAAGGCCATGTCAAACCCAGAGTTGTTGCACATGCTACACTTAAAGAAATTCCAATCCCTCCGAGCTACATGCTCCAGGGATCTTAACCTTGTCATCACAATGAATAGAACATGCTGGAGGTATAGGTTCCTGACCCAGAGACGCCCCATACTCTGGAATAGACTGCCCATACATGTCAGGCAGAGCATCTCAATGGCCCCCCTCAAGAGGAACCTTGAAGATTGGATGCGAGATAGGAAATTCACCCTGGGGATCACATCAGTAGCCCTGCTAGACAGTGGTCCAGGAAAGTAAATATTTGTGGGAAGCAGTAGCCAGGTAATCATTATGGCTAGGCTTGTATAGGCCCTAGGGCCAATAGCCTAGCACCTACCTATGAACCTATGAAACTATGTGCAACTAACGGTTTTGTTTAGCAAATGGCAGTCACAGTTTGTGCTGCAGAGTTTGAAAGCAGTATTAGTAGCATAATTGCATTTGGTGCAGACGACTGTGGATTCTACTCCCACACCATGTATATGGAGCACTGATACTGCAGTGCCCTTTTGATTACAGACTTGGTGCATTTTAAGGGGATAGGGGTTCTGCACTCCTGAGTGTGTCCTCCTTTGTAGAGATGTCCAGTAACTATGAACTTGTTGTCAGTTTGTAAGTCATTCCCTATTGCAATATTACCAGCTTACCAATGTTTTATAATGTAACATAGGCGATTAATTCTTCAAGGGCAATAAGTACTGCATTTGTAGATGAAACACTGAAATGTGAAGTTGTTTGCCAGTAGTAACCTCTTCATTAGTTACAGATCTCTTTAATGTGGAATTATTTGGATGACTTTTACTTCTGCAGAGATTGTGCTTATTGACTGATACTGTTAGATTGCAATGATAGACGTTTGAGTGGCCTGTATGATTTAAATTTTCTGAAATGGACAGTTTTGTCATTACTGGGTCATACATTTTGTTTAATTTCTTACTGGAAAAATGTTCAAAACTACACATTTAAAATGCACTCTAACAAGTGGTGCTGTATTATACAAGAAATATAATTTATGCAATCCAGAAGGTGAATCAAAGAACACATACATGTATGCATGGCCTTACAAATGTGTGCAAGGACCCTATGGTTTGAAAACAGTCCAAAGGTAAACTTAATTCTTCACTGGCCAGATGCATTTTATTTGAATGTGGTTTTTAATGCCATTTCAATAAATGTGAATTTTAGCAACAGAGAACTTTACTGCTCATAAAAACCACAAACATAACCTTTTTGGAACTGTTGCCAGTTGTATTGGTATTAGTTTACTGCTCATGTTAAGTTTGTTTTCATTCCGAGACTGTATTATTTGTTTAGCAAATGGCTATCAGTGTTTCTGCTATTTTCTTTCAATATCTGTACTTATTGTAGAAGTAAATAAGAAAGTAGTATGCACACTGATAGGTTTGAACAGTGTTTATGGTAAGTGGGGAGACATAATCAAGTAATTGAATACTGGAATGGCTGGGGAGAGGGCTGCTGTGGAGGAGGGAAGTAGGGGGATGAAGCAGGAGGGGCTGCTCTGGGGGGCCCCAATCTATTACCCTGCCTAGGGCCCCATTTAACCATGATCTGGCTCTGGGTCTTGGCAAGTTGCTTTCTAATCCCAAGAACATGGCTTTAGTTTTTGGGGTATTTAGTAGTTTGTTGCCAACAAGACAGTGTGTAAGTGTGTGGAAATTGTGAAGTTGGCATTGAATAATGGAAGGAGAGGGGTTCTTATCAGAATATGACCATATTGTCAGCATATAATATGGAGGGTAGGTGGAAGAGGTTATAGGAAAGGCTGTTGTTAAAGATGGAAAAGAGAAGGGGGAAGAATGGAGTTTTGAGGAACACCTTTAGATAATGTGAAGGTAGGAGTTATAAAGAATCCAGTCTTAACCTTGAAGTGACAGTTAAAAACACTGCCTTGAAACCAAAGAGCACACTTCCAGGTAGAGCATGTGGTATGGCAGTAGACTGCAGTGGCACCATGTAAGAGAGTGTTAGCTCATATGAAGAGGAGGAAAACAACAAAACAAAGGCCTTGGTAAGGCCTATAGATACAGAACCAGTAAGGCTGCCTTTATCTGTGTTAGTGAAGATTTCATCAGTAAGAGACCAGAGTGTAGAAATTTTTCTCTGGCCAAAACAAACTCCATGTTGTTTATGTGACAGAAGGTGATATTGAATGATAAAAAGAAAAATGTATGGTATCCCTTGAAGTCTCAGAAAACACAGTATGCAACCTATACTGGGTCAAAAACAAGCCAAGAAGAAACTTTTCAGTGTGGAGGGTGTGATGTTCACTCCTTGAAATATGTTATGCACCTAGTTCACTAATAAAAATCAAATTTTAAAATGTATCCTACAAAATAATAAAATAGTAGGTAGTCCACAGTTGAGTTAAAATGGAATATCCTTTATTGAAACACACAGGCGAATGAGCCTAGTTGAGTATAATGAAAAGCATTACAGACATTCATTATTTATATATAATCAGGTTAGTTGGAGCAGGGGAATGGTTACAGAGGGTGGTTCTCTTAAGAGCAATAAAAGCATGAAACATTATTTTAACCAAGTCCCCCTTCTCCCACCTCCTCTGGCTATTTTATTATTATTTTATTATTAAATGATATAGTCAGAGAGATGGGAGTAAATGATCTTTTCAAGAATTTTCTCTAATGTTGGTAGAACGGATATGACTGATAGTGGGAAGTGTTAGTTGGGTTTGGTTATTTAGGCACGGGGTTCACTAGACCAGTTTTCCATATGGAAGGCATAATGTTTTTAAAGATGTAGAGATTAAAGATACAGAAGATAGAAACTGTGATGTAGTCTGTGCAGTAGCAGATAACCACTGGGGTGTGTTATCAGACCCACAAGGGCTGTCTAAAGACATTTGGATTGAGAAGAGGCTCAAGCAATGTCTTTGGAATAAATTTGTATGGAGTACAATTGTGGGGTGAAAGGTTGGGGGGGCTTTCTGGATGGGCAGATGGCATCAGTGTAGGGAATAAAGTACTGAATTTTTTAAGAAATTCAAAGGACATAAACTGACCTAGTGTGAAAGGCATTGTGTGAGTGAGGAAGTTGTTTAGATATGTTTTACAACCAGTGAGGAGACTGACTTTCTTCCAGAAGTGTTTTGGTCTGTGCATCAGAAATTAATGTTTAGATGTAAGCTAGAGGGTTTTTTTTTTCTTTGAACTGCTTGCTTAATATATTACAAACTGTGGTAAGTGTTTGTTTGGTATTATAAGTTTGTTTGCATTTCCAGTTATACCTCCCCTGGCTAAAATACTATTTTTTCTTACTTAATCCTATATTAACTACTCCAGCTTTTCTTTTCTTTTAACCCAAGTTTATACTATGTGCTTTCTCTTTCATTACTACATCATGTCCTCTGACTATTTTATATCCATGGTTCTACCTATCTTATTTCTCTCTCATTACTACAATATCTCCCCTGGTTATTTTACATCCATGCTCCTACCTATCTTATTTCTCTCTCACTGCTGCAATATCTCCTGTTGTTGTTTTACCTCCGTGCTCCTACCCATCCTGTTTTTGTCTCTGCCATTACTACATCATATCATGTGTATATTCATGCTTCTATCTTATACTGCTGGTGGTCTATAATCTTTCTGGATTCACTATGTAAGGTGCACTCACTGTTATTGTTAAATTTTGTTGAATGCAAGCTGCTCATATGTACTTATAAATTGTCAAATTTTCTGATCATTTTCTGCTGTACAACTCTTTGAACATTGTATTGTGAAAACGTATTTACTGTTTTGTGTAAATTCACGTGGAGCTTTTTTCCCTGGGCCTCACCTGAAAAGGGACTCTGCACAGTTGGATCATCCCAGTAAATAAATAAAAAAGTACCTCTCAGGTGAAGGAGGTTCCTTACTTCTGTAGTAAGCCAATTATCATTTTTTGTGCCAGAATAAAGTCTGGAAACTTTTGGAAAGAATTTGTCTTGAAGTGTAGTGGTTAAGGTTTCAGCTGTCAGTTAGTAACCTGAGGATTAATGATGGTAAACCAGAAAAAACCCAAGACGATACCCAAAATCACCAACTGAAAAAAACAAAATACAAAATTCAAAGTAAAATTTATTGTGAATAAATTTTACTTTGAATTCTGTATTTTGGTTTTTCAGTTCGTGAGTTTGGGTATGTTCTTGGATTTTTTTCTGGTTCAGTCTTCATTTTTCCAAGTTTGTGTTGTCGATTAATGATGGTAAACCAGTCTAGTCATGATAGGTATGCTTTAAGGTTATTTATATTTTATGGATTTATGGATTTTGGATAAAAGGTGATTCATTTGGGAGAGTTTCTCACTAGGATGATATTAGTACTGACTACGTGATGCTGAGCAGAGTGTCTGCTGGAGTTTAGGTTTGGTTGGTTCTTCTTGAAAATGGGTGAAGCCAAGATCTGCAAGGTGGACTGAAATGCCATTGTGAGGTGGTCCAAGGAAGTTGAGGATGAAATCACCTAGAATGACTGGGTTTTTGAACTTATGAGCATTAGATATGTTATTTTTAATACATTGTTTGAATATATTAAGTAAGGATATAGGTGAAGGATAGACTACATCAAAGTGAAGTGCATTATTTGATGTTAAGAGAATTTTGATTAGGAGCCATTTGGGGTCTGAATGTTAATTAGAACTGTCTTCTGAAAATGTTATAATGCTCAAGTGTGATTTAAATAATAGAATGCCCCCACCACTGTTTCTTTTCCTATGTCTGGAGTCTAGAATGCAACTGTAACCAAAAACAAGTGACTTAGGTTGGGTGTTATCCTTTTTAAGCCATTATTTAAATATGACTTTGAAGACAGGGGCATTAGAGGCTATATGTACATTAAACAAGAGTGATTTGTGTTTCTTATGCTGCTTGCATGAAGCAGGCAGCATGCACGATAGGAACTTTGACAGGATGTTTCTAGAAATGCTGCAGCTAGAATAAGGACCCGGGGTGGTCTGAGTGTTAACTCTTATGAGGAGCAGGATAACTGTTGGTGTGAATTTGGCAAGTAATTCAAGTTTGTGGATATGAAGACTCTCTAATCATAGATTCTTGTCTTGAGTAAGAGATTGTACAAGTGGAAGAGGTCAGCGAAAGTGTGGGAGAGTTAATTGAAGAATTACATGAAAGTGGTGTTGTATGGTGGTGAGTGGGTGGGGTTGCTTTCTTGGTGTAGTTAGAGGGTACAGTGGTAGACAAGCTAAGGAAGTGAGAAAGAGGGAGCAAAGTCTGAATAATAAGATGGGCAAAAGGAAAAAGAGTGCATTATAAATGAGTTTGGTGATTTTAAGGAAGCAGTTAAAGGTTTCTAGAGGGGAAAAAGGAAGGAAATAGAATGGTAAAAGGTGCTGGGATATGTGCAAATACATACCAAATATAAGGTGGAATGAGGGGAATGGCAGAGGGAAGGGAGAATGGCCAAATGATTAATGGTTAGGTGTAGCACATGGAAGTTTATAGTACTAATATGAATAATGATACCATGTAGATAGGTTTAGGACCTCACTTTAAAAGGGGTATATTGCTAGTGAATTTATATATCATCCTTATTTTTCGTCATATTTACATGATGTACATTCCTTACACATGGTGTACTTTATTTATATTAACACCGGCAGTGCACACAACACCGGCAGTGCATAATTTAATACTGTTCTCTTTCCCCCTTCTTCTACTCCAATACCTCCACCCATTGTTCTCTTGTCTTTTCTCCCCATCTCATCTTGCTTTGCTTTATGCATCTTCTTGCTGCATCCAGGAATCACTGCTCTGTGTTCTTCATCTTTATTCTCGCTTCCTTCTTTCAGATCTCTGCCACTACATTCTTTATCTCAGTGACAATCATCTTTATTATTTCCCTGTCGCTGTTCCCCATCACTCTTCTTTTGCTCCTTACACCAACATACATAATTCCCATGCCTTTTCTGCTTTGTTTTCTGTTAGAGAGTTCATTCCACATGTCTTTGGTCTTATCACAGATCTTCTGAGCTCAGATGTAACCCTAGAACATATGCATCTTTCCTAGTTCCTCTACATAGTATCTCCAGCATTTGGAGTTTTCCTTCATTCCCTTGCAAACCATTTTGGTGTGAGGTACTATCTGTGAATAATTCTCAGTGTTTGGTCCCCATTTTGTCTACCACTATACATTTCCTTGGATATCCTCTCTAGTTGTCTCAATCCTTCTTCCCTGTCCTACACAGTCTTCATTTCTTTCAGCACTGCCTCTTTCCTTCTTCACCCTGATGTCTTTGTATATTTCCTCACCCTGCCTTTTTCTTGTCTCTCTCATATTTCCCATAGTGCCCTTCTTTTATATTTTCTTTCTCCTTCTTCCTCATACTTGCTCTGTCTCTTTTTAATGTCTATTGATCTCCCCCACAGCTTTTTATATGTCCAGCACTCACTCGCTGGAATCCCGTATTTTCTGGATATGTCTTCCAAGGTTTTGATCATGCACTTTCCCTCTTATTTTTCCCTTTCTAAGTCCCTTTCCTCCCTGCCTCACCCCCAGGGCTTACCATTTATCTGCCTGTTCCATACCTATGAAGTCACTGGAAAGTCTTTCCCCATATCTCCCTGTTCTCCTGTCTATTCCACATCATGTTTCCCATCTTTTCTGTGGCACCACTATCCCACACTTGTATCCTTTACACTTAGCTTATTGGATAGTTCTTTTGTGGTATTAATCCAATTTGTCTTATTCATTCTGTCTGACTATACTGTATGTCACACATACAAGGGTCTGTATGGAAATCCCCACTCTGGTTTTTACTGCTTAATGCCAGGTTGTTTCTCACTAGACTCTTCTCTCTACCCAGTTTTCTGTATCATTCTGCACTTTTGTTAATCGTTCATCCATTGGGTTTAGTGACAAGGTTCTTAGTGTGTACATTAGTAGTAGCCAGACTATTGTTCTTGCTGTGTTCAGCCTTCCCAACTGGGATCATGAACTGCCTGCACTTATCTCCAAGATTCTATTATCTTTAAGTAATATAAATATTTTATTAATACCAGGTGTCATGCTGCCAACCCAGCTGTCTGGAATTTTGTAAAGAATTCTATGTCATTTGTGAATATTGATATGCTTTATACAGAACTGTATGTTATGTACTGAGCTTCAAAAATGCAACCACAGCATGCCCTGCATGAACAGAATGTAGAAACTATTATAATTGTGTGACTGTATATACTTTTAACAATAGAAACTAGAACATACAGCGTTAACTTGCAAAACTTCAAGAAAATAAGTTGAAATTAAATTGCTTTACGATTGTGCTATAAAGTTATCTCTCAGTTTTAAGGTTGCCACCTCTCCGTTTTTTTTCAGGACTATCTGAAAATCAAACTGATTCTCTGGTAGTCCGGAAAACACTGTACAAACTCTGGTATTCTGTTTCAAAAAAGGAAACAGACTATCAGAGTTTGTAAATCAGCTGATTTACTATGCTTTTTTTACAGAAAACCATAGTAAGTCAGCCAAAAACAGGCAGCAAGAAAGGAAAAAGAGGGTGTTCCCCACCATGTGATGTCATTGTGATGTCACAGAATGGGCAGAATCATAAGTGTGGGCAGGAGAGGAGGTGGGCGGGGTTACTGATGATGCAAGGGGTGTGGCTTTACTCCAGTTTTAGCCACAACAAAAGGTGGCAGCCCTACTCAGTTTCAGTTCAGTAGCAGACACAATGATTAGATCTAGAAGTTTTTTGTATTGTCTTGAAAGAGAAGTAATTGCTAGGCTTGAGATGTGGAAGTGTTTTATTGCTTTATGACTTCCTAGCAGCTGCAAAGATCTGAGAGATATGTATTTTTCACACAGAAATGTTAAATTCTGTTAGTTTCTGACAAAAGGGGGTTTAGCCTGGAAACTGAAGTCAGGTGACAAAAAGTGATGTTGTCCAAGCTAACCCAGCAGTAATATTTGATATTAATTTAAGAACTCTCTTAGAGAGAGAGACTGTGCATTTTTATTTTGTCTTGGACCAAGCAAGACCATCTACTTATCATCACATCTGTACTTGCCTTGCTCTATAAGTTTCTAGGGCATAGTAACTCTTTTTAGATATAGTTAGGAATATAGTAAAGATTAGTTTAAATGTTTTCTGTATTTATTTGAGACTGTCCTGCAATGTTGTTTTAAATACTTCCTGAGATTTTGAACTCTTGAAGTAACTGTTTTTGTGTACTGAGTGTCTTGTTCTTTTATTATTTATTATCAAACATATTTAAACCTATCTTTGTGGCTGATATTTGTGAGACATATTTAAGCTGTTAGAGTACTTGCACATCTATTTGATGATGCTGTACAGGCCACTCCTAAATAGCCTTGCTTGGTCAGACTACCATTTGGATAACAGTAACATTACACAGTAGGGTTCAACACCCTTTGTTAAGGCCCTTAAAAGTAGATGATAAGGGGTGCTGATGGCAATGATAACTACCTTATAGGCTGGGCAGATGGGTCATAGCTAGTAAACCTGTGCCAGCCTTTCCCATGTGTGTGTGTGTGTGTGTGTGTGTGTGTGTATGTGTGTGTGTGTGTGTGTGTGTGTGTGTGTGTGTGTATAAAACAAATCTCCAAGAGTGCCTATGTTTGTCAGCTACTTAAGCAGGAACAAGAAGCACTGGTTGGACAGAGAGAGTGTTGGAGGACCTGGCTTGGAACCCTGGCTAAGGACTCAACTCTATAGCTGTGCCAGTGAGGAGTCTTATTGGGGATCTGGAGAAAGAGGGGGAAACCAGCCTCAGACTGACTGTGGTTTCTGTGTACTCTTAAGGGAAATTGCAATTTACTGTGTATGTACTTGTCATCCTCCCATTGTGTACATCCCCCACTGTTGCCAGTGGTGAGGAATTAGGCTCCTTGATTACTGGGCCACTCCAGGGACATCACACCAGGTTTTCATTCTTTTATACTGCACAATGATCATGCATGGAACACATGTTATTTCTGCACTGATTTCTGTCACAACCATTTTATAAATATATGTTTATACAATATTAATAAACTAACCTCATGTGAAACAATCAGTGCTTGCATTTAACTTTCAATAATTTGCTATTATTAAGCATTTAAATCCAAATATCACAATCAACTATTCCATCTAGTTTTACTCTCAAGATGGAATTAACATTATGCCTTAAAACAAAAACAGTTGAAACATAAAAATTAAATATTTATAACATAATATAAGGCCAGCAATTAGCTAGTTACCATATTGTTTTATTTTATTTTTTCTATATAATAATTCTCAACAGATAGATCAGTAACTTCACACCTTCTGTTGTAATCTACTTTATTAAATAGATGCAGATTCAAGGTACTTTGTTCCATTTCAGTTACCTCTTCAATTTAAATTTCTATTATAGAATCCCATTTTAATATGGAATTCTGTTAATGATCTTTAATAGTTCTCAGTTCTAAATTTTTTATCTCTGCAATCATCTTTTTATCTCTCTTATTGATGATTTATCTTTGGTTTTCCATTTTCTAATTATATATTTCTTAGCCACTATCAACTCTAAAGATAGCTATGATTTCACCTCTTTATTACATGATATTTTAAACCATCTCAACAAAAGCATCCTTATACTGAGGCTAAATTCTTTTCCAAGTATTATTCATGTCATTTTTGTCCTGAAACAACTCCATACTGTCATAAAATGTTTTCTCCAAGAACATTTTTCTGAACAATCATATGCATCTTGTCTGCTGGCACATTCTTTCAATTCGTGTAGGAGTATAGAAATATTTGTGCAAACATATCCATGCAAAAATTCAATTTTTTTAATTTAGTTGCACACCTGGGATTAAGACATAGTTCCCTCTGATGACCATCTATAGTGTCTTTATTTAATCATTCAGTACATGCTGCTTTTATCTTTGCACTGTATCATCTTCTCATATCAAACATTGCCTTATATATTCTACTTATTAATCTTTTCTGGTGTACCATTTCTGTTCTGGCCTCTATTATAAAATCTACTATTTGTGATTTAGGAAACGGCGGTAGTGTTGTTGCCTCACAGCAAGAGGTTCTCCTGTTCGATTCACGGCTTGAGTGCCTTCTGTGTGGAGTCTGCATGTCCTCCCCATGGTCAAGTGGCCTCCAAAAGACATGCGTGAATGGGCGTGCCTTCGCTGAAGGTTGGGCATTGGGCTGGCAACTCGGCACCATAAAAAATCTACTGCCAATCATTAGCAGATCAGAGTTCCGCTGTGGCGACCCCTAACTGGGAAAAGACAAGCAACAACTATCCAACCTTCACATATGTACTTTGAACTCTTTATATTACCCTGTATGTGCAAGTTGAGCAGAGTTCAATAACCCCAAAGTTTATCTAGCTTCATCCTACTTTTTATCTAATCTCCTTTTATTATCCATTCTCAAAATCTCAGTTCTTTGTTCTTTCTTTTTGAAATGCTCATTACATTTGTTCTGCATCATTCTTATTACTATATATAGTATAACCTACTGGTGTTATTTTATTTATCCAAGGTCTAAATTCCTTTAACATAAAGACTTAATACTTTAATGTTTATAAGGCTCTATACAATGATCTTTAAATTAATTTCCTACATCTCTTCATATATCTATGTGCGATCCTATAGTCACCTCATCAGGCATTCTGCTTATAATGTATTTCCATTTGGGCATCTATTCCTTGTACTGAATCAAATATATTAATATATGTTGTGTGGCTTCATAGTATGCTTCCAAATCTGGAAGTTCCAAACTGCCCTTGCCCTTAGTCAGTATTAATTTTTTTCCCATTGTACTCCTTCTCTTCTGTTAACCCAAAGAAGATCCTAAATTTCCTTTTTCATATTGTTCCATATCGGATCTCTTACCTGATACTTACAAGCCTGACCCACACAAAGAACCAGTGGGACCAAAAAATATCTTAATCACCTGTATCTTAATACTGATGTCTATAAATAACAGTTTCCATATTCTTATTTTACTTATAATCTTTTGAGTAGTTTCTCCATGCATTTCTTTAGCTGCTTACTCAACACGTTTTATCCAAATTCTAAAGTATCTCATCTTATCATGACCCAAAAAAAGGGGAAGCTCTGTATCAAGTTAGGTGCCGGGGCACAGTTCTTTACAAGTAGCCTTTGTTTTTTTCTGTCATTAACTTTATATCTCATTGTATTTTTAAAATATTTCAGTTTATTAAACATAATTTTTATCATTAAGTGAAACACAAAAAAGTAAGTGAAACACAAAACAGTCCCAAAAGCTACCAGGTACCTCAGTAAGGACTGTTTTGTGTTTCACTTACTGGTTTATTTGTTTTTCCAACAGACCCAGGGTCATGGCAACAGGAGCTTTTACAAGTACAGAGAACATAGAACTGGAATATAATCCTGGTGTTAATATTGCATGGACAGACCGTACTGTGAGTCAATTTATTTTAAAGGTGAGCGAGAGAATGAACCCTTTACTCTGTGATGATAAAATACTAGAACATGAAGATGTTGTTAATATCGACTTTGTAGCACTGAAAAGTGAGCTGTTTTCATTAGAAAAAGACCTTCTGAAATTAAAAAGAGTACAATTTGAGAAGTACCATCTGCAAACATACCTAAAAGAAGGCATTGTACCTAGGGGCTTAAGAATTCTTAAAATGCCTGCACAAACTGACTGTAATCCTTCTTTGTTATGTGCATGGCAGAAGCTGAATATGCAAACTAGCCTCGGGTACTTGAAACAGGTACCTGAAACGGCTGAAAAAGAAGAACTAAAACTATTGCCTTTAATTAAAAATAAATATATAGATGTGTGCAAAAAGTATGAGCCAAAAATCTCATAAATCAATCTAACCACATCTTGAAAGATACTGAGCATCTTGTAAAGGATTTATATAATTTCACATCGGAAACAGAACATGCTGACAAGATGCAATTACTATTGGTAACACTTGATGTGGTTTCACTCTTCACTGTTATACCAAATAATTATGGAATCAACAGTGTTGTTGAATTTGAAGATGGGAAATTTGACTGTAATACTCTAGAGTCAACACAGATGTTATTAAGATTAGTTCTAGAAAATAATGTGTTTGTATTTAGGGATAGATTTTACTGGCAATGTCATGGTGTAGCCATGGGAACATCCTGTGCCAACAGCTATGCCAATGCTGTAATGTTAGGATGGGAGAAAATTGTGTTAGAGATGAATGAATATAAAAATAAAATCAGGTTCTTAGGTAGATTTGTGGATGACCTTTTTTCTGTTATAGGGAGGTTCAATAGATGAACTTATGACCTTTGTTAACTATATTAATGCTTCAATAAATTTTCTTAAATTTACTTTGAACTATTCTTACAGAGAAATCAGTTTTTTAGATGTAACTGTATTACAAGAATTAGATGGCCATTTAAACACCAAAATGTTTAGGAAGGAATGTCATGTTAATAATCTTAGAAGAGATAGTATGCACCCCCAGTTCATTTTTAGAAATGTAGCCCAAAATCAAGCATAAAGGGCCTCGAGATTAAATGCAAAAGAAGATGACTTTATGTTACAACTTAGTAAAACGCAAAGTGAATTAATAGAAAGAGGATATGATCAGAGGTTGATTGATTTAAGCTTGCAAATAGTAAGAAATCTAAGACATAGTAAAGCTAGACCGTATTATTCTGAACAGATAGAAGGTAGTAGGGTGAAAGTAAAGTAAAAAATTTCACAACTCTTAAAGTTATGTTTCAGCTATTCTAGGAATATAAAATATTATACAGATGTTATTAATAAAAACTGGAACATTTTGACTTCTGATAAACATGTAACTAAGTTAATAGGGTCATATCCACAATTTACTTTTATGAACCATAAATCATTAAAAAGACAACTATGTAATCCCAGAGATCAGGTTATGCACAGTGATAATTTGGGGACTAGACCATGTACCAAATGCCATTTTTGTAGATTTATAGATACAAGTACACAATTTCAACATCCAGATACAGGTATGATATATACATTTAGTATAAATGCTAAATGTGATTCTACTCATGTAGTCTACCTGGCTACTTGTCATATTTGTAGGAAATTTTATGTAGGTAAAACTGATAGACTACTTAGAGATATAATTAGGGAACATATTTATCATATAAATAAAGGAAGTATGTTTAATGCTTTAGCTAGGCATATAAAAGAAACCAACACACAGCATAGTTTTATCTTTAGGGTGATAGGTAGATGCCTTGAAAATTTAAGGGGCGGTGATATCAAGGTACAAACTGAAAATTTAGAAACAAAGTGGATAGTGAGGCTAAGAGTGAATGATGGACATGGTCTGAATGACCATATACCATTAAGACCTATTTTAAAAAATAGACCATTAAGAAGACAATATACTTTTATAGCTATGTGCTATAGCTAAAGGTTTTAATTTTTGAGTACTGTTTTTAAATGTTTTTATGTGATTTTATGTGTCTTTAAGAGTCTAATATGGTCATGTGACTTTTGGTATAAATGCAGGTGCAAATGTGATAGATTATACACCTGAAGAAGCCTAATGGTGAAAGCACTTGTGTTTTGCAGTAATAAAATGAATTGAAGAAACCTGGAGCCTTACCTCTGTTTTGTTTTTGCTTTTCATACTTTTTATCATGTTCTGAATTGGTAACATGATATTATGTTGTCCACAAAAAAAAAGCTATTTTCTCATTTGCATTTATATCCAATTATGTTTGACAGTTTTATATACCAGGCCAATGGCTCTAAATATAAAGCAAAGAGTAACAGTGAAAATGGACATTCCGGCTTAGTTCCTCTTGCAAGACTAAAAGCTTGAGTCAGCTCACCAACATGTTCCTTGTACATATTAAACATTAATGCTGACCATACTGTCCATGTTTGTGGAAATCCAAATGTCTCAGAATCTCTCTTCATAAGTTCCTAACTCACTCTGTCAAATACTGTTTCAGCATCCAGACATATTATTATCCATTGTGTACTTTTGCTCTTTTAACATTGTCAAATGTTTGCCTAACGTCTACAAACCCAGGCTGATTCAGGTCTATTATTTTTAGTAATATTTTGCATTCTTTTTGCCAAAACCATCATAAACACTTTGTAGTCATGATTTAGACTCAGAATGGGTCTGTAAGACCCTGCATAAAGAGGATATTTCTCTTCTTTTAGTATATCAATCACCCGACTGTGGTAGTGCAGTGGTTAACGTTGCCGCCTCACAGCAAAAGGTTCTCCAGTTTGACTCTCGACTGGGGTGCCTTCTGTGCAGAGTCTGCATGTCCTCCCTGTGGTTGTGTGTGTTTCCTCTGGGTGCTCTAGTTTCCTCTCACATCCCAAAGACATGCTGTAGGTGGATTAGACACTCTAAATTGGCCCTAGGTGTAAGTGTGTGCGTGTGCCTTCTGTGGAAGGTTGGGCGCCGGGCTGATAACTCAACACTGTAAAACTCCACTGCCAATCATTTTGCAGACAGCTGTTCTGCTGTGGTGACCCCCTAACCAGGAAAAGCCAAAAGAAGAAGTATAACAATTGCAACTGCTTCTTTCCAAGTCAAGAATACAGCCCCACCTAGAAAAAAATGTTGTTAAAAAGTGCTAGCCAGATCGTTATTTTTTCCTTCTACTTTTTCCACACTTTTATCAAAATTCTATTGCTACAAAGAGTTGTCCCTGTATTATGGTTTCTCATTACTTCTTTAATTTCAGTTTGATGTTAATGCTCCTTTTCTACTTCTGTTAACTGAGGGAGTTGTAATTGTCTCAAATATGTTACTATTTATTGTGTGATGCAATCAACCTCTATATAGTGTCTACATAGTGTATAATAATAATCTATCATTACATTTGCATTTTCCTGGGTCCACTTCCACTCATCCATGCTCATAATTCCTGATTTTAGTTATAATCCTTTTGATCTTTTGTTGCCTCACATGTTGAGTCAGAAATTTGGTTGTTCTAGGGTTATCATCAAAAATATTACTTTAAAGCTTTTGTTCTCTGTTCATTCTGGTTTTCTGTGTGCTGTTGCACAGACATTCTAGATTCTTCCATTTGGTCTCCACCCTGCTGGGTTCCACTTATTCTTTTCCATTTCAGTAAACCTCTTACATTATAAGCCCTCTAGATACCCATTGTGACTATTATTCCATATATCATGTGCTCTCATTATAGCCGCATTTCTAATCTTCACTTTACAATTATCCCAGTTCTTTGCGGTCTCTTTACTGCTTAGGTTCAAATCTAATAACATTTCAGTTAACATTTGATCTATCCAATCTCTAAATGCTTCATTTTCAGAAGGAATACTGGAAAATACCAGCGTTTTATACAACAAACTTTTACTTGCTCATAGAACTTAATTGTTACTGAGCTGCATGGTCTGACAATATCACTGGGTGTCTTTACATTTTTCATGACCACATCACAGTATTTTCACACACACACATAAATATATATGTTATCTAACTAATCTTGTCAAGGACCATATTTCATATTTCATATATATATTCTGCTTCCTGCTTCATTTTGTGTTACTTCCATTACAACCCTAAGCCCAAATACATGTCCCGCAGCTAATATCTTATGGTATTATGGTATTTTGCCACCCAGAAACATCTTCCTCATTTCATAGGATCATAGAATTATAGGAAGTTACTGGGATATCGGCTTTGAGGCCCTTATAAGACTAGCCAAGAGTTTGGCTCATGTTTAGACAAGTCAGCACCCAAAGACCCTATCCACCAGGGACACAGGTGGAATCCCAGGGGTGTATTTTATGTTTTTCTGTTTTTCATCCAGTTATCCAGGTTTTGCTTGAAAAGGGATAATGAGGTACTCTGCTTGATGTGGAGAGGGAGTCTATTCCCACCAACAAGTCCTATTGCTGTCACAGACCAGTTTGAGGTCTTGCATGCAGGTTACTCGAGTGGAGCTTGACTTGCGGATATGCAGCAGTCCCATCAAGGCAGGGTTTGAGATTGCTTTGTATGCCAGACAGAGGTCACTTCTGAGGAGTATGTATGAAACTGAGTAGATGGACAGGGCTTTTAGCCTATCTGTATAGGGTAGATGTTTGAGGGCCTAGATTTGTCTGGTTAGGAACCTCTGTGGTCTCTCCAGCTGCTGCATGTGCTTTGTAATGTACATGCCAAAGGGGGCATTCTACTCAATAATTGGCCTTATAAGGGAAGAATACAGGGATGTTATGACCTCCTTGTCCCTGGATGACATACCCTTTCTTATGAGGTCGGCCATGTAGAAAGCTTTCCATACAACAGAAGCAACATGGTGGTCAAAACTTAGGTTGCTATCAACCTGGGTGCCCAAATCCCTCATGACTGATTGCGTGCTTAGAACATTGTTATTAATGTGATAATATGTGGGGATGTTACTTTCCCCAAAGGGGATGATGATGCATTTTTTGGCATTCAGCTTGAGGCCATGTTTCTGGCACCAGTCATTTGTTTGGGTGAGACCCTCTTGGAGAACATCCACATCACTTGAGGAATTGATGATCGCTCCCAGCTTGCAGTCATCTGGAAACTTGGTCAGCCATAGCCCACTGGTTTTGGCCTCCACCTCAGAGAAGTATATCCTGAATAACAGAGGCCCCCAAGACTGATATCTGGGGTCCGCCACTCATTACGGATCTACTGCTTGAGGTGGCTTCCCCTGTTTTGATTAGGTGGGTTTTATCAGTGAGCCAGTTTGCTACCCATCTGATAACATGTGGATTGATGCCTAGTTGAGGGAGTTTATTTATTATGCCTGAGTGGGGACTAGTGTCGAAGGCTTTGGCCAGATCATGGTAGACAGTGTGCACCGTCTTCCCCTAGTCCATGGCTTCGGTGACTGTCTCAAAGAAGTCAACCAGATTTAACAGATATGACCTCCTCTTGACAAAATCAAACTGTGTGGGGTCAAGTGTTTAGAGGTTGCCAATGTCCCTGTTAATGAGGTCCATGATAATCCGTTCCATGGCCTTGCAGATCAGGATAGTTAGGCTGATGGGTCTATAATTTCCCAGATCGGTGGATGCTCCACCTTTATGTAAAGGGATGACAGTGGCTGTCCTCCACTCAGCTGGGACAAAACTGGTACTCAGGCTTTGGTTGGATAGGGTGCCTAATGGTGCTGCACGTTCATGCCTGAGTTCATGTAGGATGCAGCCTGGGATGTTATTGGGTCCAAGGGAGACTGTATTTTTTGCCTTTAAGAGGGCAGCGATGACCTGTTCCCTAGAGATAAGGGGAGGGGCTAGGTACTAGAGGTGTCCTGATTTACTGATGGGGGGGGACAGAAGGTTGAAGTTTTCGCTGAATCTGTCAGCCAATAGGTTGGCTATATCTACAGCATTTGTGTATATGGTGTCCTTGACTACACAAAAGAAGAATTAGATTGGAGAGAATACTGCTGGATAATTAGGTTAGATGCCAGCAGATATCCAGGTCTCAATGAGAAAGAACATTTTAAAATATATTTAAAAAGGAAGAAGTTTTAGCATTAGGGCAGGCAACATTTAATTTAATTTGTTTGCTTCAATTGGATTAATTAAGTAATTATGTTTAATTGATGATAGTATATAATATTCTTTGGTGATTTTATTCATTCAGTCTGAAGAAGTCTATTTATAGATGAAAGCGCTTACTGGAGGATTTGTATCTGTTTTTGTGGATTAAATGTTAAATACCTCACTAAGAGGATTACCGGCCTCAAACAGGTGCCATACACAGACCATCTCAAAAAACTCCAGCTCTACTCCATCACATATCACCTACTCAGAGGCAATCTCTGCTTAACATACAAAGCTATGTCAAGCCTAGAGCTGTTGGACATGCTACACTTAAAGAAACCCCAATCTCTCTGAACCACATGCTCCAGGGACCTAAACCTTGTCACCACAATAAACAAAACATGCTGGAGGGATAGATTCCTGTCCCAGAGATTTCCCATACTGAGGAGCAAACTACCCATTCGTGTCAAGCAAAGCTCCTCATTGGCCCTCTTTAAGAAAAATCTTGTCGACTGGATGGGAAATAGAAAATACTCCCTGGGGATCACTTCTGCGGCACTGATTGACAGGGGCACAGGAAAATAATTTTCTTGGGTGGCGAAAGCCAGAGAACCTCTTTGGCTAGGCTTATATAGGCCCCAGGGCCGATAGCCTAGTACCTACCTATGAACTTATGAACCTGTGAACAAGTTATTATTAGTTCATTGTTTTGGTTGTTTTTTATGTTTATTTTGGACTTTTGCAACTGAGTTTATCTGTTTTATGTACATATTAGAGAAATGGAATGCTAAAGTTGAAATGGAAGTTGATGAGTGCTATCACTAACTTGAAAAAAAAACCTAACCCAACTGAAATTAAAAAAAATCTTGTTTTACTAACGCTAAAGTTAAAGCACAACATTTTTATTTTTGGTAGGGAACAAATTTACATAAAATGTATAGGAAAAAGAAATGTCATATAAAAAGGATTAAAGACCTTGAAACAAAATACATTTAAACAAAATATATAAAAAACAGAACGGTGATGAGACCAAATAAGTGACCATTACAGTAAATAAGAAAACTTTTTTATAAATATGCCAATTATTGTACTAAAGTAAGGGACACAATAACAAAAATATCAGTGATGCTAAAGAGATGTCTAGCAACTTTTTGGCTAGGCTTATATAGGCCCCAGACTTCTTCAGACTAAATGAATAAAATCACCAAAGAATATTATATACTATCATCAATTAAACATAATTACTTAATTAATCCAATCTTATTTCTCAGAATCAGTGAATATAGCAACATATACTGTTTCTATACCTTCATCAGAACCTCCTAATTCAGCATCTACCCTACAATATCTGAGGAGTTGCTGATCAACTCACTAAAACAATATTCCAGCAATAAGTATAACAAGAATGCAGATGGAACTATGCCCCGTCTTACACAAAATCTTTAACATATATGTTGCATTGTCTCTGCTGGAAGAAATCTATTATTACGTCAACTCATAAAAAGGGTAACAAGTCAGAAATGTTTAGTTATTACCCAATCAATCTGACATCTTTGATCTATAAACATTCTGAAAGATGCTCCTTGAATCTTTTGCTAGATCATATAAATCATTTCTGAGTATGTTATTTACAACAAAATGGTTTTAGATGTGTCCACCTTTACCAGCTTGGTGGAATTCTGTGATGAAGTTAGCCATGCAATTGACCAAGGCCTCTCCACAGGGCTCCTATAATTAATGATTTACTGTTACATGGATCTAATCAAAGCATTTGATTGCATTCATATTCCTTAATACTTCAAGTACTACAGAAGTATAAACACAATTCCTACTTAGTTAACTGGATTAACAACTGGCTATCTGGAAGGACCCAATGTGTTTCAGTACAAAGTGCTCTCTCTGAATATTTCAGCTAATAACAATGCCACTATGGACCTCAACTGCACAACAATATACTAGTAAATAAAATAAAAATGCAGAAACGAGGTGGCTGAAGAAGCATTGTTGATGTGAAAGCGCTAACCTGGTATTAAATTATATTTTCTGCTTTTAGCCACCTCGTTTCTGCTTTTTTTTATTTTATTTATTCTCTGAATATTTGCCAGTAGTGTCAGATGTTCCCCAGGATTCCATCCTGGGACCTTTACTATTCAACTTGGTAGTTTCTACTTTCTAGCTCAGTTAATAGATATTGTTACTATGCAAAGTACACAGATAATTATAAAATAGGGTGTTATGTCACTTCAAAAGAAGATATATTAAACTTTAATAAAATCTTAAAAGTTATTCTCTAATTAGGCAAACGTAGTTAGCCTAAATTTATTCACACCAAATGTCAGGTAATGAACTTTGTCAAACCGCAAATAAAAAAAACTAATATTAGATAATCAAATTTTTGAAGAGGTATCTTCATATAATGATCTGGGTATTTACATCGCCCCAGACTTTCCATTTTACAGAAACATAAACATCATTAGAAAGCACACCCTAACTCAGACAAGACTATTGTTTAAATCTATAAGTTTAAGGGATCAGTCAAGCCTTGTTACTTCATATACTTACATATCGCCATTTCTGGAATATAACAATTCATTTTTTTCAATATGAAACAGTTGAACAGAAATTAGTGTGCCCAAAGATCTTTTGGTAAAATAATGTTGATCTACTAGGGATTTGTACTATACAGAAACGCATAAAAAATTAAGTTTATTTTCTTTACATTACAGACACTTTTGGGGCAAAGCAATTACTGTACATAAATATGAGATATTACAATTTGCGCTTTATGTATCATCTAACCCAAAAACCTATGAATATAAGGATTTCTGCTTTTGCATTAATTGCAATGACACATCTAAGGATTAATTTTATCACTCAAATAATCTCTAGGACCTGGAACAAAATATCTAGACACATACGATTATTGGGGAAAATAATTAATTTATGGAAAACTTGGACATGTGGGTGGGAGATAAAGTGTTTGATGTCTCTTTTAAGGAGGCAGTGTTCCTCAATGGCCCCTAGGTTTGGACACTGTGCACTGAATATATGCAATATAAGCAATGGTCTCACTTCTGCAGGCATTTTCTTTGACATGACTAGAGAATTTGACTCTACCAACCTCAACCTCCTACTCAGCAAATTGTATAAATTAAATTTTGGAGTAAACACAATCACTTGGCTCTAAAAAGCTGCCTGAATGACAGGTCTTTTCAAGTATTTGCTAATAACACATTAGCAGAAAATGGAAAACTTAATACAGGAGTTCAACAGGGCTCTGTACTGGGGCCACTTCTTTTCTCAATCTTTATAAATGAGAATATATCTATCCTACAAGGCCTGAACCTAATAATGCAAACAAATGACATCCCCATGACTGATTCTAGCAAAATCTTCCAAACTCTGTAACCTCAGCTAGGCTAATTTTTCCTATGTTAACCTCACGGTTATTTTATTTATGTAACATTTGTTTACCCGCAAGTCCTTTTTCAGCGGAGGCCCGGGGAGGAAAAGCTCCACATAAAAAATACAACAAATAATACATAGAACAAGTACAGTAGATCAATACAGCAAATGTACAATAGAATATAATCATCACAGTAAGACATAAGTAGAAATATAGAATGTAGGACACTTAGTATAATTAGAAACATTATACTACATTGTGATACAGGACAAGATTAAAATTCTGGAGTAATTATTAATATACTACTAAACTGTAATTCAAGGTATTGTTTATGTCATACATTTTGTGTATGACTATTAAGAAAGACTCTCATCTAAATTCAGCTTAGGAAAACATACTGGATTAATCAGAAGCCTTACAAGGAGCCCTACATGGACATATCCAGTTTTTGGTTAGGTAGGTTTTTAGTAAAGTGCTAAATTGCAGTGGATTTGAGGTAGATATTATATTAGAAGGTACAGTATTCCAGACTTTAGCTGTACAGTTGGAGAAAAGAGATTTCCCAGCCTGTTTATTAGGAGTGGAGACTTTTATTAGGGATTTATTATTAGAATGTAATGTTCTGGTGCAGGAGTATGGTTGTAGTAGATTTTGCAGGGCAGGGGTCTTTTCTTTGTCAAAGAATAGTTTATAGGGCATAGCTTGTTCATTATAATGTAATAGTTGAGGAAGATCTAGCCAGTTATGCTGTCTGAGTGATATACAGTGATGTAATCTGGAGTTTGAGTTGGCTAAGAATCTTGCAGTTTTGTTGTAGCATGTTTCGAGTTTTGCAAGTTCCAATTTCCTAAGGTTGGTGAGAATTGGTGATGCATATATTGTTTGTGTCTTTCGACTTTTCCCGGTTAGGGGTCGCCACAGCGGAACTCTGGTCCGCTAATGATTGGTAGTGGATTTTTACGAACCGGGTTACCAGCCCTGATGCACAACCTTCAACGAAGGCATGCCCCATTCACGTATGCCTCCACACAGAAGACGCTCTAGCTGAGAATCGAATGGGACAATGTCTTGCTATGAGGCGACAACGCACGATCATAGATATTTTGTGCTTGTGCTATGGTGGCTTTGGTATTGTTTGTAAAGTATAGTTTATTCCTATACAGAGTACCTAGTTTTTTGTGGACTTTTTTAATGTTTTGAGCTATGTGGAAATCAAATCTTATGCTATTGTCAATTTCTACTCCTAACAGTTTTGTATGGGCAGTGGGTGAGATTATAGCCTTGTTAGCAGATTCAGTAGTGAATGTGGAGGGGGTCATTGTGGTTTTGGTGGGATGAAATAGCATGAGTTTTATTTTATTTGGGTTTAGGATCAATTGGGAGTTAGTTAGCTGTTTTTCAATTGCAAGAAATGAGCTTTGGGTGAGTACCTGTAGTTCTCGAATGGTGGAGACAGCACAGATCACTCTGGAATCATCTTGGTACTGAATTAGGGATGCCTGTGGGACTGACGTATGGAGATTATTTATGAATAATGAGAATAGGAGAGGACCTAGTATAGAGCCCTGGGGGATGCCTATGGTGGTAGGTAATAGGGGTAAGGGTTCTTTTTGCCATAGCATTGCTTGCTGACGGCCAGTCAAGTAATCTTGTAACCAGTTAAGTGAGGCTTGGGAAAAGTTTAGTGAAGAGAGGGTGGAAAGAAGTTTGCTGTGGGACACCATATCAAAGGCTTTTGATAGATCTAAGAAAATAGAAGATACGTATTTGTGATTATTTCTGTGTTGATTTATTATGTTGGTGAAAGTTAGTAGGGCAGTGGTTGTACTGTGATTTGGACGGAAACCTTGTTGAGATGGAGTTAACAGGTTGTTTGTTTGAAGGTAGTGCATGAGCTGTGTGTGGACAATTCTCTCTAGTATTTTGGACAGTGGCATAAGATAGCAATAGGTCAGTAGTTGGTTAGGTCAGTACTACCACCGCCTTTGTGGAGGGGACTTATATGGGATATTTTCCATAACGCTGGGATTTCTTTGTTCAACTATGGATCTGTTTATCAGTATGGTGACTGGGTATGTTATTGCTTTGGCTGCTATTTTTAGATATTGAGGTGGTAAATTATCAATGGCTAGTGTTTTAGGTTTCAGTTTAGTGAGCATTTTTGTTATGGTTCTAGTTGAGAGTGGGTGACTAGAGAAGGTAGTTCCAGTTTCACTGGGAGTTGGTCTGCCTGGCATAGTAGGGATTGTATTTTGTCTGGATAGGGCTATTATTGACTCGGTAAAGTATTTGTTGAATTGGGTAGCTTATGTTGTCTATTTTATTTGAGGTGGTGAGTTGTGGGGTAGTTGGTTTACCTGGTTGAAGTATATTTTTTTATTGTTGACCAGAATTTTTGAGGACTTCTATGGTATTTAGTTTGGATTTCAGTGTAATATTTTCTTTTGTCTTGTTTGATCTGTTTTTTAGCCTTGTTTCTGACCTCTTGGCAGCTTTGTTTGGCAGTATTAGTTTTAGTTTTGTACCACTGATTCCATGCTTTATCTCTTGCAATTTAGTATTGAGAGGAAGGTTTTGTTGAAATGATGGATAGCATCTTCCAGGGGAAGATGTTTCAGTAGTAGCCAGTTGCAATGGTTTAGGGAGCTGATAAAGTTGTTGGGGTTAAATTGCTTTGTACTTCTTATTTGTTTGTAGATTACTTGTTTGTTGGAGTTGTTTTTTTTTTGTCTGATAGTATAAGTAGGGTGGTGATCACTTAAGGAGTCTGGGAGACACCCAGAGTGGAAGATGTGATATGATTTGTTGGTTAGTATCCAGTCTAGAGTGGATTGTTTGTTGGATGTTCTACTTATCCTGTTAGAGCTTTGTATGGTCTGTGTAAAGCTATATAGGTTAATATGATTAGTGGGGTTTTGAGAGTTACAGGCAGACCAATCTATATTAAAATCCCCTAGGATAATGGTTTTGTGGGAAAAAACAAACTCCTACTGAGTGCAATAAAAACTAATGTAATGCTTTTTCCACCCCTCAAAAACTCACTTCCTTCCCTCCTATAATACTTGAAAAAATAATGCTAATATTATCCTAAATGTCACACAGCAAAATTATCTTGGCCTCACTGTCGACCTTTCAGTCAACTTCACCCTTGATACAGAAAACATTACTGTTAAGGTGCTTACACAAATAAAGCTTTGCTATTGTATAATCAATCTTGTATCACCCACAGCTCATTCTTCAATAGCCAAAAACATTCTAATACCTAAAGTAAAATACAGGCTACCCCTGCTCTGCCTTCAGTCAGCCCTCAATACACACAAGGTCTTTAGCAAGGTCTTGAAAACATTACCAACGTGAAATTAACCAATCAGAACAAAATAAGGGTCATGCTGCTAAATGCTAGGAGCTTAAACCAAAAACTGCACTCCTTGGAAGCACTTCTGTCAGTGGAAGATGTAGATGTCTGAGCAGTCACAGAAACCTGGCTTAAGGCCTCAGAGAGTACCCCGGCCCTTTAAGGCTACAATGCCTTCCACACCTTTAGACCACAAAAGGAATGTGTGAAAACCAAAAGAAGCGGTGTTCCATTCTATTATAGATAAATTCACCTCACGAATAGTTAAACTGGCCTACTCCATGGAGTTACTCCAAGTACAGGTTATGGTGGGTAAGACTCCCATTCAAGTCTTAGCCAGTTATAAATCCCTTTCCATGGGTCACGACACCCAAGAACCCTACTTAACCAAACTGAAGACAATCCAAATTTTACCGAATGCACTGGTTATGGGGGATTTCAGTTATAGTATCCTACCATCAACTGGGAAAACTAATCTAGCCCAACCTTGCTAGCACAAAAGTTCCTTGACTTTGTGAATTCAAATGCCCTGGAGAAAATTGTCTATACTCCGGCAAGAGGAACAAAGATTGTAGATCTGGTCCTCACCAACATTTCAAACAGGTGCAGTGATGCAACTGTTTGACCCTCATTAGTTAAAACTGACCACAAATCAGTCACCTTCTAACTGACACTAGCACAAGAACTCATAAAGGGTGAAATCAGACTAAAAACTTCATCAAGGCAAACTATGCCTTCCTACGTTCATAGGTTCATAGGATGATACTAGGCTATTCGCCCGGAGGCCCTTATACGCCTAGCCAAGAATTTTGCCCATGTTCCCTCAAAGTCAGCACCTGTTTCTCCAGTCCAGCAGGGACACAGGTGGGATCCTAGAGGTATATTTCCTGTTTCCCATCTAGTCATCTAGGTACCTCTTAAAGAGGGCTAGAGAGGTACTCTGCTTGACATGGAGAGGGAGTCTATTTCACAGATGGGGGAGTCTTTAGGACACAAATCTATCCCGCCAACAAGTTCTATTAATGTCACAGACTAGGTCAAGGCCTTGCATGTGGGTTGCGTGAGTGGAGTTTGTCTTACAGATATGCAGCAACTCCATCAAGGCTGGGTCTGAAATAGCCTTGTATGCCAAACACGTCACCTCTGAGCAGTCTGTATGAGACTGAGTAAAGGGGCAGGGCTTTTAGCCTATCTGTATAGGATAGGTGTTTGAGACCCTGGATTTTCCTGGTCAGGAACCTCTGTGGTCTCTCCAACTGCTGCATGTGCTTGGCAAGGTACATGCCAAAGGGGGCATTGCACTCAATAATGGGTCTGATAAGGGAGGAGTATAGGGATGTTATGACCTCCTTGTTCCTGGATGAAGGTGCAGGTATAAATGTATTCCAAGCTCCAAACCAAGCTGAAAGTGGTAACTACGCCAAAGCTTATACTAAAGCCCTGTACAATGACTTGCATAAGTGTATAAACTCAGCTGTATGAGATAGAATCAATGTCAGAGCCCCAAGTAAAATTAAGCTGCCATGGTGGACTTCCAACATCAACAAACTCTACAATAAATGCAAAAAGTTGCTGTCTAAGAAAGCAAAGACAAGGACCCAACAATGGAAAAGTACCTTCCTCAGACTTAACAGGCAAATAAGACAACTTGTCAATTTATCCAAGAGCTCCTTCGAGAGAACCCTAACAAGAACTGCCAAGGATAACCATAAGGCCTTTTACAGCTATGTATTCAATCTAAAGGGTAGGACCCAAGCATGTGCAGAACTCCTGGACAATGGTATCACACACACTAACCCCACAGAGATAGTAAACCTATTAGTGGATAGGCTTGGTGAAAATTTCAGTCCTTTATCCTCTCCTAACCTTACAACAAACCCTCCCCCAAACCCCCCATCCACCTTACACATCTGAAGAGCAGGTCCTCAAAATCCAGTCCAAGGCAAAAAACATGGCATCTATGGGGCCAGATGACATCTCAGGCTGTCTTCTAAACAGGCTAAAACATGAACTAGCATCACCACTAAGTACCCTTTTCAATCATAGCCTAATCACAGGGTTTGCTCCTGTGGAATGGAGAACAGCTACAGTTATTCCCCTCCACAAAGGTGTCCTAGCAACAGACCAAAGGAATTACAGACATATAAGCCTGACCAGCCTTATCTGTAAGGTCATGGAATGTATCATCATGGACCTCATAAATAAAGACATAGGTGACCTGCAAACCCTGGACCCTACCCAGTTCAGCTTCATGAAACGCAGATCCTGCTGCTTAAATCTGGTAGATTTCTTTGAAAGTGTGACCAAGGCCATTGATGAGGGCAAATCTGTGCACACAATATACCTCAACTTGGCAAAGGCTTTCGACACAATCACACATTTAGGCATTACCGATAAACTTAAGAAACTGAATGTAAACCCCTTTGTTGTAAAATGGGTTGTCAACTGGCTCACAAACCAGACATACACTATCAAAGTGGGTAACTCCACATCAACCAGTAGACCTGTTACCAGTAGGGTGCCACAGGGGTCAGTGCTGGGCCGCCTACTGTTTTGTATATGCTTCTCAGAAGTTCAGGTCAAAACTAAAGGGTTATGGCTGACCAAGTCTGTGGATAACTGTAAACTAGGTGCAATCATTGAATCCGCAAATTATGTCAGTATACTCCAGGATGGTCAGACCAATGACTGGTGTATTAGTCATGGTCTCAAACTGAATGCAAAGAAATGCATCATCATTCCTTTCTGCACAAACAATGCCCTTCACGCTATCAAATCAAGTGGTAAGGCACCTGGGATCACAGGTTGACATCACCTTAACTTTGACCACCATGTGTCTATCATTGTAAGGAAAGCTTTCCACATAGCTCACTTGATTAGTAAAAGCATCGCCTCGACAGCAAAAGAAGTTACAACCCCTCCCTATACTCTGCATTTATCTGGCCCATAATTGAGTATAATGCCCTGTTTGGTATGTACCGTACTAAGCATCTACAGCAATTAGAGAGACCTTAGAGGTTTCTAACAAAGAAGATCAAGGGCCTGCAGCATATGCCTTACATGGGTCAACTAAAATCCCTGTCAGTCTACTCCGTATCTTATAGACTTCTTGGGGGAGACGTATGCCTGGCCTACAGAGCAACCAAGACCGAAACCTAATGAACTTCGTGCATATCCGTAAATCAAATGGGTCTAGGGCTACCCATTCCAGGGACTTGAATATGGCCTGTGACTTAAATAGGACATGCTGGAGGGACAGATTTATCTAACAACAACTGCCATGTCTTTGGAACAGGCTACCGATTCATGTGAAACAGAGCACCTCTATGACACTGTTCAAGAGGAACCTGGATGAATGGATGGGGCACCATAAATTCTTACATGGGATAGCACCTACAACCATCCTGGGCATGGGGAGTCATCACTAAATGCAATCTTGGGTATTGACTAGTACCGCTATGGTATTACATTGGGTTGAAACGGCTAGGCTTAAAATGACTTCTGGGTTGACAGCCTAGTAATATCTTGTAATTCTGTTATCCTGTGTGACTTGACTCTCTCATATGACAGAAACGTAGGCAGCAATTGCTTGTACTGCTGGTTTATACGAACATGTAAACGTTGTCTTCCCCATCAAAGTCAATACATGTTTAAGCTGTCTTTTGCACCAGCTTTGGTAATTCTATATACGACTAGTTCAACAGCTTCCTGTAAAAAGGTGCAACCCACTTAAATTTGGCAATTGCCTTTCCACCGCACATATCATTTCCTCCAGTGCTCCCCAGGTTGACTTCCTGACTCACATACTTTTCTCACTTTCTTCCAGTGTATCCCACAGTTTCATAAGTTCATAGGTACATAGGTAATTACTGGGCTAACAACCTCAGGGGGCCAATTTAAGCCTAGCCATTCTTCCCAAGGTGAGAATCAAACCCTGTATCATGTGTATATAATGTAAACACATTAACTATTAAGCAAACCACCATCCTGGATCACACAGTATCACCCTTTTTGTATTAACAGCCTGCTTTGCCTAGTGGTGATTGAGCATATCCTCATTCTGCTGATGACATAGTCATATTCAAATCAATTCTGAAGGAAATCCAAGCCTCCCTTAACATCTTTCTCCATATCCTAGCAAGCCAACAACTCACCCTCAACACCTCCATCACTAAATACTAATTCTTTGACATTCCTACCTATGTAAACTCCATCCTCAAACCCACATCCCCTTACTCATCAAGTACTCTACAGATTAACCCATTAATAACTTCAGATATGTAGACATCGCACTTAATCTATTTATACACTGACCTACTACAGAAAAAAAATCAGTAACATTATCAGTTTGTGGTAACAGATCTCCAGGTTTCTCACCCCAGAAGCACATTTTCAGAAGAAGGCAAAGGCATCCCTTTATCACATCTGGAGCATGGACACCTCCTCTCCACCTAATATTTGAATCAAATTTGTCAGAAATACAAGTGCTGGCTAACTGCATCTGCAGATTCATTTTTACTTACCTTGCTATACAAGAACCACTGCATTATTGTTGCCAGGCCATACTGGCTACTTGTCCTTTAGAAATCAGACTTACATCTACTGGCTATCATGTACAAATCCATCAAAAAGTATAACTAATTTTAGCTCTCCACCAAACTGTACAGATAAACTCTATGTTGTATGTTCACACTTTGGCAGAGTTGCTGTACAAATCTTCAAACAAACTCACTGTGAAGCATTCATTCCCTATACCAGGTCCGAAAACACAGGGGTGGCCTTCCACCAAACAACTGCTCCAGCCGCTCTTTAGAAGATTTTAGAAAAAGGCACTTGGTCACATTTCTAACAGAGCGACCAGCTCCTGTTTTGAGAACAGCCCTATATCATAACCATTATCTTCCAGGACAATACTTTAAAATTAACTTTCTTCCACAACAATACCATAAAATGAGTTGTTATTTTCTACAACAGTACCATTAAATAAACTGTTATCTTCAAAAACAGTCTCATAATATAAGCTGTCATCTTCCAGTGTGGCCCTAAAAAAAATTACACTCTAGCATAATCCCATAACATAACATAACTATATTCTAGCACAAACCTATAACATAAAATATTATTTTTAGCACAGTCCACAGCAAGTTATCTTCTAGCTCAAGCCAATAAAATAAATTTGGTTCTAGTACAATATCATAACATTAACTTTTATGTTCAAGGACAACCCGGCAACATTAAGTACTATCTTCCTGCCTAACATCATAACCTAAACTATTACCTTACAACAGCACAACCCCATAACAAAAACTGTTAACTTCCACTGCAACCCCATGAAATAAATTATATTTCATCAGAGTCTCTTAACATAAACTATGTTCCAACACAACCACAAAACAAAAACTATTAACTTTAAGTGTAGCCCCATGGCAAAGTATTATATTCCAGTACAAGCTCATATGACAAAACTATTACATTCCAACACAAAATAAATAAATAAACTATTATCGCCCAGCACAGCCCCATACCATGAACAGTTATTTTCCAGCACAGTCCTAAAACATACTGCACCAGTGACAGAGGGATAAAGCCATGCCTGTGTTCTAGGTGGTCTAGGTTTGATTAACTGCTTGGGAATTTTGAGATGTGGTGAGGGAGGATGGGCATGCCTATCCTTGAAGGAAGTACATGCTGGGTGGAGGCCAAAACTTGTAAAATAGATTGCGGTGTTGGAATAGGTAGGGGACTAAGGAGGCGTGTTCACATTGGTTGGGTGGCCACCCTTGAGGTACATCCTCATGGCCCACTCAGTGCTTATGCAACTGATGCATTAGAATGGGGTGGGAGGGATTAGGCCAGTATAACTCTCTCAGCAACTACAGTATATTAACACTTCACTTGATCTACCCCTCTCTATAGTTCCGTCAGGTGCAGTCCCTTGAGCTTGGCATGGTGACAAGGCAGTCCCCTGCATACCAGGAGGGTCAGCCTAGTAAGGGTTGGGAACTGCAGGGCAGGGAATCATAGGTTGCTAGCACTGGGAATGAAGTCAGTAGGAGTGAGATGAAAAGAAAAAGCAGAGTTCTAAAACATAAACATTTATCTCCCAGTACACCCCCATAACATAGACACCTACCTTCTGGCACAACCCATAACACGTGCTATCATCTTTCAACACAGCCCTGTAAGATAAACTATCTCGCAGCAAATCCTCATTACATCATGTCATCTAGCACACCCCTGTAATATCAACTAATATTTTCCAATATAAACCTGCAATACAGACACATATCTTGAAGCACAACCCCATAACATAAACTATTATCTTTTATCACAACCTCATCACATAAACTATTATCTTTCAGCTTAACCCCATAACACAAAGTGTGATCTTCTGACCCAACTCCATAACATAAACGTTGACCTTGCAACACAATTCATTATGATAAGCTATTTTATCTCCATCACAGCCTCATAACAAAGTACTGCATTACAGCACAACTCCACCAATACTGTTCAGCACAATACCATAACATGATTTGTTACGTTTCATCCTAGACCTATAACAAACTTTTGCCTTCTAATACAGCACCATAAAAAGTGTTACTTTCCAGTACAACTCCATAACATAAATTATTATCTTGCAGTCTAGTCTTGTAATGTAAACCCGTCTCTTCTATTACAACCACATAGCATACAATGCAATATTTGGGTATGGGCTTATAGACTGCAAGACATTTCCCTGCTAGGGCAACTGGTTGGGGACACATGGTTAAATTGCAGTTCTGCTGCAGAGACACATAGCTATGGCAAATTCATTGTGGGAACAAAGAAGTTTGTAGCACTGTGTCAACAGCTAGAATAACCAAGAGCAGGGAGAGAACTGGATTGTGTGTGGCCTGTCTGACCTGGATCTTGCACAGATGAACAATCAGGTGGAGGCCTAGCACTAGTGGCTGACAGTGTTCCTAGGACAGCCTTCTGTTCATCTCACTGAACAGAACAAGCTTTAATGCATGTCCACAGAGAATCCCTGCTCAGGGGAATACATGTTACTCCCCATAGGGGAACCATTGTATTTAGGGAAAATCACCTAAAAGACATACTGTAATGTAAATGAGTCTACACCAATCTAAAGGATTTCTTACATGCTGTTGCACACTTTTACACTTCTACAACCTGCTCACCAAGAACAGCGACCATCATTTCCCCTGACAGATTTATAAAGGCATTGCCCATTGGACACCGCATTTTCACTAAACACTGACGTGCTAATTGAACATTCCGTTGTGAGTGCCTACAATACTGTCTTCTGTCCTTAGGGTCCTGGGGCTATGGACACTGTACCCTCTTATACTTAGTTATTCCATTTGTAGACGCAGCACTGTCTGCATTTAATTAATGAATGAATTAATTCATTAATTATTTGTGTGTCTGCAGTGAATTTGCAGTATCCATGTGTCTCTGGAGCAGAACTGCAATCCAGCCATGTGTGCCCAGTCAACTAACTTCACAGGGAGATGTTTCACAAAATATAAGCCCCAACACATTATATTCCAACATAACCCTATAACATAAATTATTATATTCAAGCACATCCCTATAACAAACTATTATATTCTAGTTCATGCCCATAACACAAACTATTATATTCCAGTACATGCCCATAACACAAACTATTATCTTTCAACACAACCCTGTAACAAACTATCATCTTCTAGTGAAAACATAACTATTATATTTCAGTACATCCTATAAAATAAACTGTTATCTTCCTGCAAAACTCCATTATATAAACTATTAGCCTCCATAGTCTGCATACTAATTAATCTTAGAGAATGGGCAAACTGTGCATCAGCACCCTGGCTGGAGAACGAACATTCTTTAGCAGGGTATTAATGTACAAGTAATGCCTGCTGAGAGTCTGTCGCTGCACAGCAGCATATCAAGCCACCGTGGAGCTCGAACTGAGAAAACAGAATGGACACCATTATTTTACACTCACTGAACAGGGCCTTTGCTGTTTAGTGACTATAAAATGTGACAAAAAAGAAGACAATTAAAAAAAATTGTGTGTGTTTATGCCTGTGTGTGTGTGTGTGTGTGTGTGTGTGTGTGTGTGTGTGTGTGTGTGTGTGCATGCATGTCAGTGAAAGTGAGAGAGAGAGCTATTTTACACTTGCTAAGCAGTACTTTTGCTTTTTAATGAGTGTAAAAGAAAAAAGAAAAAAATTAAAATAAAGCATGTGTCTGATAGTGTATGCGTGTATGAGAGTAAGAGAGAGATATTGATCGAGCAAAACAGAAAAAAGTGTGTGTGTGTGTGTGTGTGTGTGTGTGTGTGTGTGTGTGTGTGTGTGTGTGTGTGTGTGTGTGTGTGTTTATGTTTCTATCTGGGAATGTGAGTGAATGCATGCATGACAGCAGAAGAGACTCTGTGTGTGTATGTGTATGTGTGTATGTGTATGTGTGTGTGTGTGTGTGTGTGTGTGTGTGTGTGTGTGTGTGTGTGTGTGTGTGTGTGTGTGAGACAGAGTAAAATGTGAAACTGATCTAGTGATCCCCAGGCAATAGCAGCAGTTTTGTTTACCTCTTGACCTCAAAGTTCATAGGTTCATAGGTAGGTACTAGGCTATTGGCCCTATGGCCTATATAAGCCTAGCCAAAAAGGTACCCTGGCTTTCGCCTCCCAAGAAAATTATTTTCCTGTGCCCCTGTTGAGCAGAGCCACAGAAGGGTGAATTTCCTATTTCCCATCCAATCATCAAGATTTTTCTTGAAGAGTGCTAATGAGGAGCTTTGTTTGATATAGATAGGTAGTTTGTTCCAGAGTATGGGAAGTCTCTGGGACAGGAATCTATCCCTCTGGCATGTTCTGTTTATTGTGGTGACAAGGTTTAGGTCCCTAGAGTGTGTAGCTCTGAGGGATTGGGATTTCTTTAAATGGAGCATGTCCAACAGCTCTGGGTTTGACATAGCTTTGTATGTTAGGCAGAGATTGCCTCTGAGTAGGCGATATGTGGCGGAGTAAAGCTGGAGTTTTTTGAGACGGTCTGCGTAGGGCATCTGTTTAAAGCCAGTAATCTTCTTTGTGAGGTATTTCTGTGGCCTCTCCAATTGTTGTAGATGTCTTGTGAGGTACATACCAAAAGGGGCATTGCACTCTATAATGGGTCTAATGAGTGATGAGTAGAGGGGAACAATGACCTCTTTTTTCTAGATGAGAAACTTTTTGTGATGAGGTGCGCCACGTAGAAGGATTTCCTGACCACTGTGGCAATGTGATTATCAAAGGATACCTATTAGGACAAGAAATCTGGACAAGGACTGACATAATGGGAGGACAAATGCTAAGAAATTGGGACACATTTTAAATATTGTTCCTATAAACTTAGAAAGTTGCTAGAATAAGAGCCTAAAAGAAAAGGGGAAGAATGAGTCAAAAATAAGAACAGGTAAAAGGGGAACAACGGGTCAAAAATAAGAACACGTAAAAGGGGAACAATGGGTCAAAAATAAGAACAGGTAAAAGGGGAACAATGGGTCAAAAAAAAGAACAGGTACAAGGGGAACAACAGGTCAAAAATAAGAACAGGTAAAAGGGGAACAACGGGTCAAAAATAAGAACAGGTAAAAGGGGAACAATGGGTCAAAAAAAAGAACAGGTACAAGGGGAACAACAGGTCAAAAATAAGAACAGGTAAAAGGGGAACAACGGGTCAAAAATAAGAACAGGTAAAAGGGGAACAATGGGTCAAAAATAAGAACAGGTAAATGGGGAACAACGGGTCAAAAATAAGAACAGGTAAAAGGGGAACAACGGGTCAAAATAAGAACAGGTAAAAGGGGAACAACAGGTCAAAAATAAGAACAGGTAAAAGGGGAGCAAAGGCTAAAAAACAGATTATAATTATTGCTATTATAAAATTACAAACTTGCTTAAATAAAAGACTTTGTGTTAGCATGCATTTTCTGAAGGAAATAAAACTCTGAAACTCAAATGTACGTCATTATTTAGTAACTTCTGTCTCCAATAACTGGAAATAGTCCAAACGTTATAGGAGTAAGGGACCAAAAAAATAAAGTAAATACCTGGATTTTTTAAAATGCTATATTTTAGATGTAAAATGCTTCCTCCAACGCCACTAACTTACACTATAGCAAGTTTGAAACATTAGGCAGAGGAACTATTTTACATCAAAAAAATATAAAAAAATAATACAGAACTTAAAAAAATAAATAAGTAAAACAAAAATTTTACAGAGAGCTCATTCTTTAAGCACAATAATGCACTCCAGGGTATGTGTTAATGTGCAATTAATGCCCTTCCAGGGGTGTAGAGGCCCTCACACTGCAGAGTCAAGTCTCATAACACCCCTGGGTGGGCATTAATTACTTATTAACACACACCCTTTTGGGCATTATCACTTGCTTACTAGAGTGCTACAGTCATTGTATATATTTTGTATGTATTGTATATTTGCCTTATCTTATACCCTTTGCCCTAATTGCCTTAACCTGTGTACCATTTTTCTCACCGCTACTGTTTAGCTTAATTTTTTTACGTTAACTTCTTGATATATACCTAACTATGGAGATTTTTTGCTTTTGTATGTATCTCTCAAACATTTTTTAATCTCTCATGTAATAATTTACACTTTACTCAAGTTTCCCATATTTGCTGCTTTTGCACTCGAATGCTATTCCGTATGGAATGTTTGTTGTATCTTAAATTGTATTTGACATGTTAAATTTATGTTGCTCTTTACTCTATACAGCTCCTTGGCTGTGGCTGAACTGGGTCATTTGTAATCAGATTACTACCCCATTCAACAAACATCATTAAGTAAATAAAGCAAACAAACATTTTCAGGTAATCTCAGGAAGGTGCATTTTCCCACTATGTGATATCATTAAGTATTTCCTGTCTCATATTTATAAGAACAGTGTGACAGCTGCATGGTGAAGTGGAAACCTTGCTTTTGCTCTATTCTAAGCTCATTGTAAACTGCCAAAATAAAAAATAGCCTGCAGAACAGAGCCTTTACAAAAAATAAGTGTTTTTGAAACCCAGAGATGTTCTAAGGTACAACAATGAATGATCTTCAACAGATTAAGCCAGTCTACCTTTTTGCTGAAAGACAGGTCTAAAGGAGCAGAAAGTTTCATATCTGTCCGAAAGGAAAAAGTTGACACTAACTCTGTTGTCTGTTTGAAAGGGACTTTAAATGGTAGCAGAGCGGTTGCTGTTGGACCACCAGCTGCCTTCTGTTATTCACCAGTTCTTGTGACAGTAAACAGAAATGTATTCTGACAAACGAAGAGCTCAAACAGGTCTGAAAAAGCTCTTTAATAATTGCATATAGCTCTTTCCATACTAAGATATCACCTGATCTAATGGTAGATCAGAATGTAAAGAATACTTCAGGGAATTGGTCTCCATTCTTTTTTGTTATCAGAAAGTGAGGAATTTTCTGTCACAAGCTGAAAAAACTGTTGACTAGGTGATAACATGACAGTTTTCTATTAGAAAGGTCTGCTGGGATCAGGGGATATGGCTTTGTAAACTCTTTGCATTGTTAGACCATGACAACAGAACTAAAATGCAAGCTATGTGTTTTGTAGTGAGAGGATATAAACCACAGAGCTTCAAGTGTTAAATGCAGATGTATTTAGCACAGTTACTTTATATTTTCTGAAACAGGATTTTTTTGTGTTTTTCATTCTCCTTGAAGATGAAGGTCATTCCAGGTGGTTAGAGAGTATATACCACATACAGCCTCTCGGTAGTAGAATCTTTGGGTGAGGGGAAAAATGTGTGATCGTTCAACAAAGGGTGAAGATCCATCTGCCCTACAAAGTCTCAGCATTGCTGTGATCCAAGAACCTTCAAATATATGTCCAAAAATGTGGGTGAGGGTACTTAACCTCTTAGGGGACTGGGAGAATAATACTGAAAATGGAAATTACGAAATTACTTTGCTGTCCTCATACACACATCTATCACACTTTTGTGCTGTTTACCCCCCCCCCCCACACACACACACACAAAAACGCCACATGGTCTCACCCAGGGAACATGGCAACTTTCTGTCTGCTAAGAGTTTCCTCATTCTCAGCCTTCTACCTGATCAAAATGCAGATTAACAACTTGCTTCAGTCAGAACTTTTTCCACCACTGCCCTTACTAGTGGAATGTGTTCTCTACCTACAGACATTCTCCGCCCTTTAAGACATTGGTTTCCTATTCGGCAATAATGTTCCTCTTCCCGCTTTGGACGGTGCACAATAGCATTCCATCAGTATTTTTATTTTTACATTTGAGTGAACAAAAATCACACTGAAGGCCTAATGTATTAAGAAGAGCAAGTATTCCTACTACAGATAGCTTGAATTATTAAAAGGGATACCACAGCTTGCCAATGTGTGTATAACTTTAAATAAATTAATGTTTGCATATCTCTTCCAATACGCTATTTGTCAGTTGTAAACGCACAATTGTAACTGGGTCATGTCTGAATAGCTTGCTTTTCCAACTGTCAGACAAAAAAAAAACATAATTATATGATAGACTGTCTGGTCCTGTCATTGAACAAGGCAATGACTATTACAAAAAGCAGAAAACTGAGAGTTAACCTCATTTTGTGTACTATGTAAGGTGACATTATGCACAGTTGGGATACAAAACAACTTCAGAAAAAGGTTCACTAAAAGGCAGCTATACAGACCAGACTTCCTTGTAGTGTTTTTCTGTTGGGAAATACCAGAGGACTAATGACACTAATTCACTAATGACAAAGGTATTCAATGCCCAGTTTTGAGGTCCTTCTCAGATACTCGAAATGAACTGTCATGCTCTATCTGCTGTATATATATATATATATATATATATATATATATATATATATATATGTTCTAAATAAGTAATCCTACTATAACTGTCTAGTTTCACGTACTGTAATGAGACTGATCTTGTAACCAGATAAGGCTACAGTATCGTGCTAATGTTAATATTACAATTTCCTAATATCAGGCAAGAATAACAGAAGAAAGAAGAAACAATATGCCACTACATTATATCTGTCTTCCAAATGTATCATAATATTTATGACACTTTCTCTTTTATTGCTGCATTAAACCATATTTGACCACTATATATTATATAGGATTTATAATATTTAAATACTGTTACACAGTATTCATACTGACCCTAATTTACTAATACTGTCTGTGTGCCCAAGTTGGGGATGAAAGGGGTCTTTGCACCTGCTCACACATCTAGTTAACAAACACATAAAAATAAGTAAAACCCACATGCCAGTAAGATATGCAGTTTAGAAAATAGTACTGCAATAATTTCAAGTGGAATTGGTCAAAGGCCTTGTAGTGCCATATAAAATTAATCTATATATCCTGAGGCTGACAGCTTCCACACACATATATAAGCGGGAAACATAAACTCTATAAGCAACATAGCATGTTTACATACTAAGTGACTAAAGTAGTAATCCCTTTTGATTTATGATCTTTAATTATGTTATTTCCAGAGCTGATTCTGTCATTTCTGCAAATTATTACTTCACTGACAAAGGTGATGGAACTACAAACCCACCCCAGATTGTATCATCAGTCTAAGGATGCCCAACTCACAAATGATGTGTGACCATCTTGGCACAGCCCTAGATATGACATTACTGCCATGGGTGCTCAGCACTGTACTATACCAGTAATTTATTCCACTTTGTAAAAAATAAAATTTCCCCTCGCATATGACATAAAGTGTTCATGGCATGTTTTCAGATAGGACATCTTTCCCAATGGAAACCATACTTCTCAAATGCACCTGTTTCTGAAGAGTATTCCTCATTTTCACTCTTAAAAAGCCCATGATCCACATTGTTTGACAATGAAAGTGTCTGTCACACAGTCATTGTTAAGATGTTTTTAACTGTCACAGTAAATAATACTGAATCATATATTAATCTATCATTTTAACCATGTTGTGAGCTTCCTAGTGGAAATTGTTAGCAAGTGTTCCACATTTTACTCATCTGTTCCACATAATGAGCAGTAGGGTACCACAATTTTGAGATAGAAGGTTGAGAGGTATTCAGGGAGTAACAACTGCAGTCACGTTCAGGCATGTTCTAAGCATGTCTGAATACCAGAATGTGTCATTTGTGTAAGGGTATGAGCGGCCTTTTGGGCCAATGTTTATAAAAGCCAGTGCCACTATTTGTGCATGCAAACTGGATTTCATTTTGTTCATTTGCATGCAGCATACCTGAAGAAAGTACTAAAATGGTGAATTCCACCATCTGTCCTGATCAAGTATTTAACAAGCATGAGCCCAGTGTTTCTTCCACTTTCTCCAGTACAGCAAGAGTGCAAGATTTGCTGTTGGCATAAGCTGTGATAGATGCTGGTGATTTTCCAACCAGAGATTTGCAAGCCCTCATACCTGACAATCATACATAAACCTAGATTTTAGCAAATTAAAAAAAATAGCAAATGCATATCTACAGCACTCCATTTTGCTAAAAAAAATTTCCATTACTGAGTCCTTGTTCAGCTTTATAAAATTTCGCTCTGACTTTTTGATGGGCCAATTCGTGCTCTAAGGGTTTGAATATTTCAACCTTTATTTGCGTACTATGTGATCTTGAACATGTCACTTAACCAGGCAGTGCTTTGGGGCACTTGAGAATTTAAGGACTAGGCTCCTTAATACCTATGGACTGCACTACCTATGAATCAATCTAATGGACTGATACTTAGAAACCCATTTCAGAAACACAATGGAGATTACATTGAACTATGAAGTATAACAACCATAAAATATGTAGTAACAAGCAATAATACAAACAGTCAGAATAAACAGAACAATATATTCTGGTAAATAATGAGAGTGTAGGACAACTTTATTTTTAGATTTAGAGTGATCAAGTGTAATGGGTACAGTAAGAATAACACATGATATAATCATTTTTTTTTAAATTTTATTTATTTTTTTTATTTTACATTTGTTGACCGGGCTAGTCTAACTGGATACATGTCCATTTTCAGTAGAGGCCCGGGGAGAAAAGCTCCAAGACACATACAAAATACAACATAGAAAGTTGTAGCAGTCCAAACTTAAAAAAAAAAACAGCTATTGTTAAATAAAAATTGTTATTAAAAAATGCAAAATAGAATACTCCTAATGAGCATAACATAAACAGTAAACAGTAAAAGGTAATGTACAAGAGAGGATACTATTTACATATATGCATATATTTGATTTTCAATAACATGGTCTATTGATTCTTTAAGAATAAGTCTATTAAGGTGAAGAGTATTTATTAGTGTGAAGGAAGAAAGTTAGTCAGGGTTAGTACAGGAGCATAACCAGTGTGTATTGAGAAATAGTTTGATTCTTTTTAAAAAGTTTAAGAGAATACAGAGTTATGAGTTCAGTGGGTAGTAGATTCCATAGCTTTCCAACAGTATTAGAGAACAGGGAGTCTCCTGCTGAGTTGTTGGATCTGCAAGTATTGATCAGCAGTTTGTTTGAGGAGCGTAAATTCTTAAGATTATTGTAAGGGGTAATGAGGCTAGTGAGTATTGGAGGGTTGGTGGGTTGATACAGGGTCTTGTGGGCTATAGCAAGCTGGTGAAATGGAAGCTGGTTTAGAAACTCGAGCCAATCTAGCTATTTTAGATTAAGACAGTGATGAGTTCTGAAAGGAGAGCCAGTGGCAAATCTAGCAATATTATTATAGGATATTACCAGTTTGTTGAGGTTGTTTTTAGAAAGATTAGTGTATATAGGTGAAGCATAGAGTAGAGTGGAGATTAAGTGAGTTCTGGCTATAGCGGTCCTAGCTACTGGTATAAGAAAGGGGCTGGTTTAGCTTTATTTCTAACAGAGCTTGTTGGGGCGTGGTGGTCCAGGATGGCTAAGAATGTGGAATTGAAGTATTCTACTGCTTCACGGAGTGGGAGAGATTTTAGTGGTGACCAATTACATTGCTTGATTTCTGTCTGGAAAAGTTCTGGGTTAAATTGTTTTTTGGTGTGTACTGTTCTGAAAGTGTTTGGGTAAGTTAGGTTGGTTTTATGTCTGATAATATAAGTTAGTGAGTGGTCACTAATTATGTAAGTCATACAGTTATATGATGCTGTGCCACAGAGAAACAGTAATCATGTTATTAATTATTATTTTTTTAATAATGTTCTTCCTCTGATGGGTTGACCTTGAAGTGAGAATATATATATATATATATATATATATATATATATATATATATATATATATATATATATTAAAGGATAGGTGTGGAATTCAAAGCTCCAAACATAATACAATGCAACAGTTATTTTTATTTAATTATTTAATTGACAAAGTTGGTGCCAGGTGTTTCACCCTGCAAAAACGATTATGCTAATTTCTTAGGTGTTCATTTGTACAAAACCTATTGCAAGCCTGAGTGGAAGCATTTTAAACATTTCTGTACTCAGCTATCTGGTTTTCATGCAGCTCTGTGTGAGGAGCTGATTGTTGCTGCTGTGTTTCCAGCAGCTACATAGACCTTTTTTGATGGATATATGCTACAAGCACATCTGTGTGTCTGTGTGTGTGTGTGTGTGTGTGTGTGTGTGTGTGTGTGTGTGTGTGTGTGTGCGTGTGTGTGTGCGTGCGTGCGTGCGTGTGTGTGTGTGTGTGTGTGTGTGTGTGTGTGTGTGTGTGTGTGTGTAATACATTAAAGATAAATGATGTGCCCCCCCCCACCTCCAATTTTGTTTAAAACATTTATTACTGATGCCTGAATGCATTAGCTTACATGGTACCTTGTTAGCATTTTGAAACATGAAGGCAAATAGATTCTTCAGTGTAATCTGATCTCTGCCTAGACATTATCAACTATTAACTGTTACATTCTGACAGATGTGTTGTATTACGAAATCATATAATTATGTCAATCATCTTTAGTTCAAAACAAATCAAAAACAAAGTTTTTTGCACAGCAAAAAATAGTTTTTGGAAGCATTTCTGCATTTTTTTTCAATTATCTCAATAACAGTGATGACACAAATTTTCAGTTTTCTAAAGATGTGCCAAGCAGTAATGTAACATACTTGCTACTCCTGTTTAGTAAAAAATGGTAAATTAATTGTCAGTGAAAAGGAAATAAAAACTCTAAGCTGTGCAAGAGCAAATAATGCTTGTTGGCTTGAAAGTCACATTTACAGCCCCACTGTTGTTGATCAAGTGAAAAACAAACATTGCTCAGTAAAGGTGATACAACAGTGCCCCCAAAGTCATGACTGTAGTAACATCACTGGTAATTGACTGAAAAATAATTAAAGACAGTTAAATCTGTATATAAAGTACACTGATTCAGAAAGCAGAAATCTGTGACATGACATGCCATGCCTTTAACTCAGATAAATGTTATCTGAACACTCAGACTTTAATATGTTGAATGACACAATTTTTATGACCTTAAATTTTCTCCCATTTCCATCTAACATCCCTACGGGGAGTCATGGGCCATGGTACAGAAAAGGGTAATTTTCCAAATAATTAAAAAAGCTGATAATCAGCTGACTCAGCATTCTCTGCCTCAAATTGCGTGTTCGAAAATGAAAAGCCGTGTCTTTGAGGTGGCAAAAAGGTGGCAAAACGCATATATTTTGTACATCTGTTAACTTGGAAAACCCAGTGTCCACAAGTGCACCTTTTCAGGGATGACCTAGGAGCACTGTCTCATTAAGTGACTCTCAGAGTCACGCAGTAGACAAAGAGAGATGCAAGGAATCAAACTCTGCAACCTAGACTGCGGGAAGCAGCTTATTAACAGCCAATAGCCTGAATCCTCTGCGATGCCAGACATTAAGGTCAACCTCAATGACAGCATAAGATGTTGATTCAGAAATGACATTGTCTGCCTATTTACAAATAGCACATATTGGTCTCTTAAGAAGAACTAAATTAATGTAGCTGTACATATCTATCAGTATGATATACAAACAGACCTGACTGATCCCTTTCAGTACATCACAGCAGCATCTATCTGCATGGCCTTGTTTTGTATTCATTTTTTTTACAGACGGAAGCTACTGACATACTGGCAAATGACTGTCACATTTGGTGTAAGTTATACCCCACCTCCATCACATATGGGCTGCTTTCTATAAGCTAAGATAGAAATGTTACCATATGGCATATCCTGAATAGTGCAAATTAACAATTATTTTATGGATGGTTTTATTAACTCTGCTAGATGACAGAATGGGACAATTAGTCTAGCTAGTCTGCATATGAAATTTGTTCAACATTCTATCTCACTTTCACCTCTATTTTCTTGCTCATCCCTGCTCCACCTATTTCATGTATCTTAAATGACTCTGCATTATACTTCTTCACCACCCATTCTGGGATTCCATTCCAAGGATTCGTGGTCCATGAATAAATGCTTTCTGGTGGCCTAATGGTTAAGGTGTTTGCCTTACAAGCACAAAGTGCATGGTTTGAGTCTCACAATGGATAATTGGCTTGACTTAAAATGGCTCGCAAGGGCAGTTAGCTTAGTACTAATCTATGAACCTATGAACCTTAGATACAGAAAATAGTTGGTGCCTGCACTCTGCTACCTGTGAAACCCTCCGCTTTCCTCTAACGTTCCTTTAAATGACAACCCTTCAAACATTCCTGAAATTAACTTGTCCACCCATGTCATGCCAACTTCTCTTCTTGTCTATAATAAGAACACCTCAAGTTATATCCTTCCATAGAATGTTCCATAGATTACTCTATTGCAACTGTCTGTGTGTTGTCAGCAAAAAGGTTACTCCTACTCTCAACCAGACTGGAAAGTACTTGATGCAGCACAGACCCCTGTTGTACTCCACCAAGTCAAGTCCCTAATTCTTATCTCATCCTTCTCACAATAACTATCTGCCAGCTATCATTCAACCATACAGCAACCTAGATCCTTGATTTTGTTTCTATTCCCATCCTCACTAGCCTTCCTACTGCACACACATGTTTGGGCCAAAGAAAAAGGCCTTGCTGAAGTGTAGGTAGACCATGCCCCCTTGGTACTCTCCTATCAAGTTCACCTATTATATAATCATAAAACTGTATTATGTTAGGCACATGGTTAGTTATGGTCACAAGTTTAAAATAGTTATTGCCCTGCTTTTTGCCCTATTTTCTAGTGACTGTCAACCTACTAACCCAATCAACTTACTCCCTACAGGGGAATTAGAACTCTCTGCACCCTCATTCACCCTAGAGGTGGGAGATATGTAGAGAAAGTTGTCAGTCAGCTGCATCTCAAGGGATGACAAGCAATATAATATGATATATACTGATAAATACAAACTATAAATAAATATATTATATATATATATATATATATGTATATATATATATATATATATGCATCTATTTTATATATATATATATATATATATATATATATATATATATATATATATATAATATGCATATATATATACATATATATATATATATATATATATATATATGTGTGTCAATGTGTGTGTGTGTGTGTGTGTGTGTGTGTGTGTGTGTGTGTGTATATATCTATATATATATATATATATATATATATATATATATATATATATATATATGTATATACATAATTATATGTATATATATTATAATGGATTCACTTTACAATCTCGAATTGCTGAAATCGCGAATTTCAGTATCTTGAGATGAAAGTACCGAAACCACAAAAGCTCGAAATCTCAGAAAAACGAACATTACAATACGGAAACTTTATAATATCGAACTTTCAGTATTGATGCTCTGATTTAAAACACAACCTCCACCACACAAACAAATACACATACAACACCTTCCTCCCCACACTACAACAAACCAACACAACACAACACACACACACACACACACACACACACACACACACACACACACACACACACACACACACAAATAGAAATCAAACTCACCTAATCTACATATAAGCAGCGCCCCCCCCCCCACCCTTGCTACTTTCATATATATATATATATATATATATATATATATATACAAACCCGAGGTCGCACTAAAAATAAAAAGACACTAAACCCACTGCTACACATTCTGCATTCCCATTGCACAAACACAAATTACATATGTACAAACACTACCACTTTCAACACTTACACACTCACACTCTTATCTACCTACCCTAATCTACACCTAAAACTTCCCAATACACTCACATAATACCAAATCCCTACCCAAAACCCTTAAATAAAAAAACACTTATGTGAATCTCCAATTATAACCACCCATCAGCAGCCATCCCCATATCCCAGAGCACACTGCACCTTACAGACACAGTAAACCAAAAGTAATTTAGCGCACCACCACAGCCATGGATTCGACAATTCATCATTCGATCATATGGAGTTTCGAGTAACTGCACTTTCTACACTTTCGTCTCGAGATACTGAAATTCGCGATTTCAGTATTTCGAGATTGTAAAGTGTACCCTTTAAGATACACACACGCACACACACACACACACACATATATATATATATATATATATATATATATATATATATATATTGATACACATAAGCAATATAATATGGTGTATATTGGTGGTGGGTAAGTTTACGTGTGCCTTTCTTATTTATTATAATACTGTTTTTTTTTTTTTTTACCTATCTCCATATTTATACAGTCTATTCCTGCTGTTGTATTTGCTGTGTTTCTGATGTAAATAGAGCTTTCAAGTTTGTTTTACTTTATTTACTTTTTTTGTATCTTATTTTTTTATATATTTTTATTTTTATTTCATTTCATTTTTTATTAATTTAATATCTCTTCCTTCTGTGTGTTTATGAGCACAAACACACATTACGTATGTACAAACACTACCACTTTCAACACTTACACACTCACACTCTTACCTACTTACCCTAATCTACACCTATAACTTCCCAATACACTCACATAATACCAAATCTCTACCCAAAACCCTTAAACAAAAAAAATACTTACCTGAATCTCCCAATTATAACCACACATCAGCAGCTATCCCTATATCCCAGAGCACACTGCACCTTACAGACACAGTAAACCAAAAGTAATATAGCGCACCACCACAACCATAGCTTTGACAATTCATCATTCGATCATATGGAGTTTCGAGTAACTGCACTTTCGACACTTTAGTCTAGAGATACTGAAATTCGTGATTTCAGTATTTCGAGATTGTAAAGTGAACCCTTTAATATACATATATATATATATATATATATATATATATATATACACACACACACACACACACACACACACACACACACACACACACACACACACACATAAGCAATATAATATGGTATATATTGGTGGTGGGTAGGTTTACATGTGTGCCTTTCTTATTTATTATAATACTGTTTTTTTTGCATATCCCCATATTTATACAGAGTCTATTCCTGCTGTTGTATTTGCTATGTTTCTGATGTAAATAGAGCTTTCAAGTTTGTTTTACTTTATTTACTTTTTTAATCTTATTTTTTATTTATTTTTATTTCATTTAATTTCATTTTTTTATTAATTTAATATCTCTTCCTTCTGTAAGTGTGTTTATGAGCCTGAGTATCAAAATTTTGTGCAGTGATACATACCTTTTCCTCTGCTGATCTGTATGACAATAAAGTTTACTTTGACTTTGACTTTGAATGGCAAGCTGCAAGGATCATGTTTGTAACTTTTCATGATGCAGCCCATCAAATGATCTGTCCCCAAATGCAAACATCTACAGTTATCCGCAGTCTTCACCAGGCATTCAGTGTGGAGTCTGCGCCCCAGGCATACACTTCTTAGCCTTCTGCCCAGAGAGAGGTGAGTGGGATTTGTCTCATCATTCTTCATTTTGCCAGCCAACTGCTCTAGTACACAGGTTGCTAAATAAACCCTTGCTGGCAGGGTCAGTCAAGGCTTCATCCCTACACCATGAACCTGTCTTGTACTATACTGGAAATTGCTGTCCTCTAGGAAAACTACCAGCCTTATCCCTAGGATCCTACCTGTGACTTTTCTGGCCATTGTTATTAAACTAATAGACATGTAGTTTGCCAGATTTATCCTACTTCCCCACCCATACAAGAGTACCACAGTCTCTGTCTTCCAGCCTTCAGATATTTCTACACAAGCCAATGATCTTTTCAGGATCTCTTTTTCCTTAGGACTCGGTGAATAAGCTGGTGCTTCTATCTACTTTGTTCTCCCTAAGAGCAGCAAGTTCCTGCTCCATCTTCTCCCTGTCTTGTGTCAATTAACTCAACTCTTCTCTTCTCTTCTCTTCCCTTCTCTTTCCTTCTCTTCTCTTCCCTTCTCTTCTCTTCTCTTCTCTTCTCTTCTCTTCTCTTCTCTTCCCTTCCCTTTTCTCCTCTTCTCTTCTCTTCCCTTCTCTTTCCTTCTCTTCTCTTCTCTTCCCTTCCCTTTTCTCCTCTTCTCTTCTCTTCCCTTCTCTTTCCTTCTCTTCTCTTCCTTCTCTTCTCTTCTCTTCCCTTCCTTCCCTTTTCTCCTCTTCTCTTCTCTTCCCTTCTCTTTCCTTCTCTTCTCTTCCCTTCTCTTCTCTTCTCTTCTCTTCTCTTCCCTTCCCTTCCTTTTCTCCTCTTCTCTTCTCTTCCTTCTCTTTCCTTCTCTTCTCTTCTCTTCCCTTCCCTTTTCTCCTCTCTCTTCTCTTCCCTTCTCTTTCCTTCTCTTCTCTTCTCTTCCCTTCCTTTTCTCCTCTTCTCTTCTCTTCTCTTCCCTTCCTTTTCTCCTCTTCTCTTCCCTTCTCTTTCCTTCTCTTCTCTTCTCTTCTCTTCTCTTCTCTTCTCTTCTCTTCCCTTCCCTTCCTTTTCTCCTCTTCTCTTCTCTTCCCTTCTCTTTCCTTCTCTTCTCTTCTCTTCCCTTCCTTTTCTCCTCTTCTCTTCTCTTCCCTTCTCTTTCCTTCTCTTCTCTTCTCTTCCCTTCCTTTTCTTCTCTTCTTCTCTTCTCTTCCTTCTCTTTCCTTCTCTTCTCTTGCCTTCCTTTTCTCTTCTTCTCTTCTCTTCTCTTCTCTTCCCTTCTCTTCTCTTCTCTTCTCTTCCCTTCTCTTCTCTTCTCTTCTCTTCTCTTCTCTTCTCTTCCTTCCCTTCCCTTTTCTCCTCTTCTCTTCTCTTCCCTTCTCTTTCCTTCCCTTCTCTTCTCTTCCATTTTCTCCTCTTCTCTTCTCTTCTCTTCCCTTCCCTTTTCTCCTCTTCTCTTCTCTTCCCTTCTCTTCTCTTCTCTTCTCTTCTCTTCTCTTCTCTTCTCTCTTCCTGCATCCTTCCCAGCATGACAGCAGTCTTACTTTCTTTGTGAAGAATGTAGTAAAGTATTCAATCAGTGCCTCTGCTTTTCCTCAGTCTTCTGTGATCTCCCACTCATCTTCATTCAGCCTGGCCAGGTCTGTTTTTCTGCTACATGCATAAAGTAGTTTGCTCCCCCTTTCTGATTCCATCTGTCAACATGCTCATCTTGTATGTATGATGTATTTCTGCTAGCCTTCTTGTACTATGCCTCGACTACATTCCCAACCTCTTTTTAACTTCTTGAATGCTTTATTTTTTGCACCAATTGCTCACTCCACAAGTTACATAGCCGCACAGCCCTTTTTCTCCTTTTGCCTCTTCCTCATACATTTTTCATATACCATTTTTGATTACAATCACAGTTTGTTTATTCCCTTCTTTCTCCTGGTTTCTTATGTCATCCATAACAATCTCCTCTCACAACACTGCTTTTGTCTCTGTATTTGTATTTTTGCAATTCTGCCACTCTACATTACAAAGTGGCATGGACATTCATAGCTAATTCTTTTTCCATCTACACAATCATGACTCCTTCTGCCTTAGCTAGAGCCCTTTCCAGAATTCTGTTCTTTCTGTCTTGCAACAGTTGGTTGAACCCACTGATGGTTTACGATGTTAACACTCACTTCCTATTTACAATGGAGTCTAGGATATCCCAGTCTACTCGTAGCATGTTCCACTCCTGATATGTGGTTTACTGTCATCATCATCCTCCTCCTCTTTTCATGTGTGTGAGGTTGACACATTATATCAGTCCTCTAGATCTCTCTCTCCTTCCCTAACTTAACACCAACGCAGCTAGCCTTGGTTTTGATCCTGTCTGTGTTCCTGCCTTATTTGTATTTTGGCATTCTTCCTCCTCCTGTTTGGCCTTTTATATGAGGTTCTCCTTTATAAAGAGTGCTGTTTCACCTCCACATCTTTCTTTCCTGTCATTCCTGAAAACCCTATACCCAGCCACTCCCATTTTTTCTCACCTCTTGTCATTAATTTGTGCAGGTAATTTCCAAGTCATGACCACATTCCTTTCCAGCATCACTGCAAGCAGCTCCCCTTCTTGCTTAGACTCCTTGCACTGCAAAGCAGTACTATCCAGTCAGGCACCAAATTACCCTTGTTTGTTTCCAGCTTACAGTCTGCATCTGTTTTAGCTTCCATTTGCCGTCTAAGTAACTACACACCTCTTCTGCTTCTGTGACACTTCCCCAGCCCTTCCAACATATTTTAAAAGCATAATCAAAGACTTATACCTTTCCAAGTCAGCATGAAGCACCACAGTCCCTTCTGGGCTAATATGGAATCTGTCCTTTGGATACAGTTAGTCTCTCTGCCATGTTCCCTCCTCTTATCCTCCTATTAGTCCCAAGCCTTTCTCCCTTGTCCACTGTTGTAGCCAGTCATTATGTTCTCCAGTCACTTCTTTTCCCAATGTGATGGGTAGCTGTTGAGGTAATACCGCTGAGAAGGATACCGCCAATCTCACTCTTCTGGCATCCCTCTCTACCACTTCATTGGTCCTATGGATTATGGCCACAGCCTCTGACAGATGACTGATGCTCACATGCACTGCAACATGTATAAAGTCTTCCACTTTGATAACTTTCTCCAATATTTACTGAGCAGCAAGACCAGTTTCAATTAAATCTGGGTACTGTTTTTTTACCTACTAAGACTCTTAGCCCTATTATTTGTTTGAGTTTCCTATCCACATGCTGGCTGTTATTTCTTTCACTCCTTGCCACGTGTCATCAGCCTTTTATGTGTAACCGGCCTCTTCCACTTATGCCATTTCAGTCCCCTTTCCCTGTCTTTGTTTACTGTTTCTGTCCCTGTCCTGCCTCTAATCCCTCCCCTTTCTCTACTGTACCCTCTTCCGAAGACCGCTCCACACTTTTGTTTTGTCTGTCGTCTGCCTTCCCATTTGATGACTGTCCCTTTCTACCCACTTCCCTCCTGCTCTCTCTGTAGTACTGTCTCCGGTATGGTCAGCTATAGCTTGTCTCTACTTCATCAGTAACTGTCCTTCAACCCTGACATCCATCTCCTTGTCATCCCTTTTGTGGTCATTTTACCTTCTTCCTTCACCTTATACCATTTCATGTTATTGGTTTCTACTCCTATGATGACCTCTGTTATCCTGTCCTTCATATTTCTATCCCCAACTTTCCTATGTCCTATCTGCTGGTCTCCTGTTGTCTCCATCTTCTTTCTAGTCTAACCTTATTTGTTCTCTCCTGACCAGCAGTCTGCTTCCATCTCTAATTCCCATATTCTTCCACAAAGCTCTCCATCTTCCACCATCTTTTGCCACCATAAAGTTGTCTGAATCAAAGAACTGTCCGACATCCTTAAAACCTCACAAGTCTCCCTCCAGCTGTCCTTGTCCAGTTTGTGTCTCTCCTTTTATGTCCCATTCTCTGATCATTAATAATTTATACCTATTAATACATCAATTTTTACATAACTAGGCTTTATGCTTCAAGTTTAATCCCTGACCTGCTAAGCAAATATCAGACAAGTGAAAAACTGGAAGATACTGAAGAACACTGGATAGACAAATATTACTTAATCTTAAAATTCTTTATTCAGGCATAAAGGAGCAAGCCACTACCTGCATCTCTTCCTGATGAGGAAACTTCAGAGGTCTTTCGGAAGCAATCATATCATACATTTTTTTGTTCAGGTACTAGAAAGATAAACAAAAGAAAGAGATTAATTTCTGCCTTCCTAAATTCAGAATATAAAATAATGCAACAGAATGAAATGCTTGATAATATGTTGCATCTAACCAAAGGTACAATAACTATAAATTAGAAAATAAATCTGTAAAATCTATTAACCTGAATCACTGTACATTGAATTACTCTGTAAAACACAACAATATCAGATGAAAATCCACAGTTGTAAATCAAATCAAATAAATTAGACTAAGCAAAACAAGCAATCGATCCTTAATATGTACTATAGTACAGAAATGTAACGAGCAAAAAATGGTCCAATAATAATATCATCCGTTATGTCAGGGACAAAATGTACAGCAAAACATTCATTTCTGAAAATTGATCTGCTAGACAACAGCATAAATTGTACATCAGGACTGGTGACTAGCTGCAAAACTAACTAACAAATACAAATTATAATTTTCTAAGTTTCTACTAAATAAGTCACTCAAAAATCAACAAGTTTATCTTGTCAAGAACAAAACAACATGATCTCTGGTGAAGCTGGAGATGAAGTCAGCCCAAGCTTCTGTCCTCCTCTGATGAGCTGTCTGTGCCCCTTTATATGTTTTGTCACTATGAATAAGCTCAACTGCTGGGAAAGTACCCCTGTCTGTATGTGTTGCTTCAGCCACATCTGGGGAACAGTTATGATGTTGGGGGAAATGAGCTAACCAGCTGTTGAGGAATGACAGCCTGTTACAAAGGTTATGTACAGATTGTATGGATTCATTTCAGATCTGACTTCTTATTTAAAAAAGATTTACTCAGTTCATATAGTGTCACATTTTCAAATGGTGGGCCTAAGTTTCGACAAGACCTGAGAACAGACTTCTGAAAATGTATTTTTTATGTCTCAGTCTAAATTGCTATTGTGTATAACAGCAGTTCTGTACTTAGGACAGGACTCAGAGTCACGGTATGTAGTACTTAAGGATGGTAAATGGCCATAAAGTCACCTAAACATTACTAAGAGGCAGGTCACAGACTCCGACCGCTGGATGATATCTTACCATGCACCAAACAACTTCAATGATTCCTGATGCATTGGCTGCTGAACCCTACAAATGAATAACCTATGTTGCACTATTCAGGGAGCAGTCAGGTGAGAATTACATCCTCTACAACATGTGATGTAAGTATTCCATAGTGGTGGACTCTAATCCATAATATAAACCCAGACAAAGCAAGATAAATTGTTTCCATGACCCAAAAACAAACACATGTACCAAGATAAGCTGTTAAAGCTTTGCTGCACCTTAACACTGTCAGCAAGTATGATACACAGTAAGTGCAAACATACCTGGTCATTGCATATCAACATATGTGAGGAGATGCTGTCCTACAAATGTATAAGAACACAGCAAACAGCAGCATTTTAATATAGTGTTGCTTTTGTTTAAGTTTGAATAACATCAGAGATGCTGCAAACATCTCCATCCTCAGTCCACACCAAACACTCCCCATGGCTGAATGAGTCAGTCATATATCACAACAATGCAGACACATATGTCATCAGTGAAAAAGCAGAGAAATAATAAGATACTAAAGCACGCTATACACATTAATACAAAATAGTACAGAGCCTATATTTCTGAAATGCATATGGTACATTAAGGTAACAGACTCCACCCAGGAATATGTCTGCATACAGAGAAGTCTACAGTGTTGTTGTGTCTTTCGGCTTTTCCCGTTTAGGGGTTGCCACAGTGGAACTCCGGTCCGCTAATGATTGGCAGTTGATCTTTACGTGCTGAGTTGCTGGCTCTAACACACAACCTTCAACGAAGATACGCCCATTCACGAATGTCTCCACAGAAGATGCTCTAGCTGAGAATTGAACGGGACAACGTCTTGCTGTGAGGCGACAATGCTACCGCAGAAGTCTACAATGTGATTAACAAGAATTCAAATTGTCATAATAACTGACAATATATGCCAATATGATTGCCCCAACCCCATGCACAGAGTCATAGACAGACATTCACTCACACATACACACACACACACACACACACACACACACACACACACACACACACACACACACACGCACACACAGATACTAAATGCCATGTGATGGAGACACACAGAGTACTTCCTCGTAATCACATTATGCCATATTAATAAATGTCCATGTCTAAGGAACTTATACTTTGTGACTCTTCTATGTAGCTTCCATACAGCAGTAGAGGTTTAATGGGAAGCTACAATTTCATGGTCCTCACACTATCCTCCATTCTCAGTGAATGAAGTGAATTCATGGCTACAATCCACACAAATGGCTAACATGCATTCTTTGACATGTAGGCTTTTTACTGGGTATCAAGGTAGCACGTACTCTTTAAGCAAGCCTCCCATCTGAAGTTTACTGCATAGCTCTTGCTACTTGCTGTCACATTCCCTGTGATGTTTTGAGTTTACGGCACATTGATGTGGTAAACTGGGTGAGAAGCCTACTGTTACTTTTCAGAGCTGTCATTTTCAAACTCAAGTAGATCCCTTTCTGAGTGCACACTAGTTAAAGTGTCATATGTTACAGCTATGCACTGGCCTTGGGCTCTGTAATGCCACAAGAGAATGTGTAACTCTACTGCTGTATTCAGTACTGCAATCAGTATATAACACAGCCTGACCATTGCAACACACTGTGCAGGATTGAAATTACTGTCCCAGTATCTCTGCATCACATTCAAATTTCTCATGGAACAAAAAAGAATAAGAAGTGGGATTAGGTTAGCACACCACAAATGTCTTTGAATAGCATCCTGTATGTTTGCATTGTCACAGATATTTAATATTATGGCAAATACACAAAACTGCCTTGAAACGCCATCACGCGCAGACCTGTAAAGATGCTGAACAGACCAGTGGAATAAAGAAATTACTTCTGTATACTTGGAACATTACCTTTCAGCTTATATGTTAATTCAGTGCTGAGTTACTAAGGTGCACTTACAGTTTGATAATGTCCTTCATAAAAATACAGTTCCAAGAAATGATTCTAGAAAATGGCTTTCTTATTCCTGAAAATGGCTCCAAGCCTCACAACAGATGTTCAGTGCAAATAATATCATCCTCTTTAGCAATTCTTATGATAAAACAGCCAACTCCCTAAAGTCTGAAATTAAAATCTCATCTACTGACTGTGGCTCATTTACAAATCAAAACAAATGCTTAGTTTGTATAATAATGACGCCCTCACCTTGGAAAAACAAATAATCACAACAATAAAAAATGTAATATCATGCTAAGATTATTTTCTAGAGATAAGACTTTATTTGACAAACTCAGTCCAGGCTAAATTAGTATGCACACTTATACTCTCAGCTTTTTCTGTGTCTATATAATATATATAAGGATCAGTACTTCCTTGACTATCAAACTGGAGCAATCAGAGCACAAAGCAGCTAAATTTACTCCAGGCTATAATCCAGCAACTCATTAATGTACCTCACTAAAAACATGAGAATGGCCATTCTTTATAAACAAATTGCACTATTACTTCCTAAGTAATGCTTTAAAAATATGTCACTCTGGTCAAGCAAAAAAAAAAAAAAGATTTTCTGATCCTAAAAAACTATACCCCTACCAACAACTTTAGATCTTCACACAAACTTCAAATACAAACTATCAAATTGAATAACTCCTATGGAGTTATTCTTTATACAAAGTATATAGAAACCTGTTGGAATAAACTTCCTTCTTCTGTCAGTAAACTTGTCAATCCTAATTTCATCAAAAGACAACTACTCCAACATCTGGCTATGTAAACTGCTAATACTAAAACCTTTAACTGTATGCCATCATAACTCATTCTCTACAACTATCATACTGTCAGTTGTGTTACTGTAGATTTCAAATGAATAAACTTCCTTCTTCTGTCAACAACCTTGGTAATCCTAATTGCATCAAAATTCAAACATCTGACCATGTAAGCTGTCAGCACTAAAACCCTTAATTGTATGACATATTGCACAACTATCATATTGCCAGTTGTGCTACCGTAGATTTCAAATGGACTACTATACAAACTGCAAATCATGAAAATATATAAACTTGAAATTCTGTCTTGCATTAAATTCTGTTATTCTCACTAATTACCATTTTATTTGCTTCTTTGTTCTGTTGTTCTCCTACATGCACCTCTTAACCTCTCACAATGTATCGGCTCCTTATCTACTGCCTATCACCTACTAATCAAGTGCTACATAAAGAATAATTGTGATTTGTGTTTTTGTTTTTTTTCTGTCTTTGACTGCAACTTATAATGTATTCTTTTATGTGGTTTTGGCTTGCTTGGTACAGTTTACTGTGATTGCTAGAATAGTTCTATCACCGAATAAAACTGAGTAAACTCAAGATGGTTACACTCTCTACCTTGTATTCTATTTTTAAGATAACCTAGACTTTGCTGGGGAGTTCATCACACTTGGATAATGTGATAACCATAACTTAAGTACACATGTGGTGTGCAAGGAGATCAGGCAATGATTTATGTCAGGAGAATAGTTCTCCTATTGCTGGGTAAAGGAGGCCAAAAAATCTAAAATCTGACATCATGTTGTAGACTGACCGGTCAAAAGGGGTATTAGGTATTGGGAATATATAAGACAACCTAGTTTAGGAAGGAAAGGTGGTTGGCGAAGGCATGATAGCTAAACCATCCCAGAGAAAGCATCACAACACCGTACCAAGAGGTTTTTTTTTCTTTTTTTTGCTTGATAAAATTTTTATGAAGTACACCAAGTCATGTGATATCTAAGGAGTTATTCTGCCTGATTTAGACTAGAATGTAAAGTGTAAGAGAGGTTTTATAGAGATATTAGGGTTCCTGTGCCAGCACATTAAAGATTATTTACAGGGAAAATTGTATATATTATTTTGTGGTGGTGGACCCAGATGAACCCTGTCACAGTTACCTTCTGGGAGGAATCAGGACTGTCTTGGTGCCCCCAACACATAACCCATGTATCCCATACCTCTCAGTTGTCCAGAATTTTGCAGAATGTTCAAATTTTACCTCATATTTTGGCCTGTTCCTCATTATATTTGTGGTTTTCAGGCAAATCACTGAGGATTGAAGTCACTTAATAATGACATACATTTGAGTTTCAGACTTTTCATCCTTCAGAAAATGCATTATAACACAAATCATGTTATTCTATCAACTTTCTAAGTTTTTCAGATTAGTATTTAAAATATGTCCCTATTTTTGGGCCTTTGTCCACCCATTATTTTAGACTTTGTTCAGATTTTTTGTGCTAAGAGGTTGAGAGGTATGCATCCTCTCTGGTACAGGGTGCGCTTATTAAAAAGTGCATAGACACAGTTGATCCTGTAGAGAAAATAAAATGCTACATTATTTAAGTAGTTTTATCCATAGTAATGAGATTACTCTGAAGCATAGCATTTATGAACTGTTAATACTACCTTAGAAGATAATTAGGCTATGGTACCTACTAGCTATACATCTATTATCAGGCACCTTAGTATTTAAGATGTAAGTGGCAGGCAGCTATAGCTACACATATATTATAAGATGCTGTTCTATACCTTAGTATTTAAGATGTAAGTGACAGGCAGCTATAGCTACACATATATTATAAGACGCTGTTCTATACCTTAGTATTTAAGATGTAAGTGACAGGCAACTATAACTACACATATATTATAAGACGCTGTTCTATACCTTAGTATTTAAGATGTAAGTGACAGGCAGCTATAGCTACACATATATTATAAGATGCTGTGCTATACCTTAGTGTTTAAGATGTAAGTGACAGGCAGCTCTAGCTACACATATTATGAGATGCTGTTCTATACATTAGTATTTAAGATGTAAGTGACAGGCAACTATAGCTACACATATATTATAAGGCGCTGTTCTATACCTTAGTATTTAAGATGTAAGTGACAGGCAACTATAGCTACACATATATTATAAGATGCTGTTCTATACCTTAGTATTTAAGATGTCAGTGAGAGGCAGCTATAGCTACACATATATTATAAGACGCTGTGCTATACCTTAGTATTTGAGATGTAAGTGACAGGCAGCTATAGCTACACATATATTATAAGACGCTGTTCTATACCTTAGTATTTAAGATGTAAGTGACAGGCAACTATAACTACACATATATTATAAAACGCTGTTCTATACCTTAGTATTTAAGATGTGACAGGCAGCTATAGCTACACATATATTATAAGATGCTGTGCTATACCTTAGTGTTTAAGATGTAAGTGACAGGCAGCTATAGCTACACATATTATGAGATGCTGTTCTATACATTAGTATTTAAGATGTAAGCGACAGGCAACTATAGCTACACATATATTATAAGGCGCTGTTCTATACCCTAATATTTAAGATGTAAGTGACAGGCAGCTATAGCTACACATATATTATAAGACGCTGTGCTATACCTTAGTATTTAATTTGTAAGTGACAGGCAGCTATAGCTATGCATATATTATAAGACTCTGTTCTATACCTTAGTATTTAAGATGTAAGTGACAGGCAGCTCTAGTGCTAGTTATATAAAATCTGTTCTAAAAGTGGTTTGCTGTATTATTAAGTGTGAGAGACAAAAGTAGATATTTTAATCTATGTACTAATTAGTGCCCAATTAAAGAGAAGTGGGGCATGTCTAAAGCACTCTTTAGCATGGGTTCATCCTTGTATGTGATGTATCATGCCAAAGAAACATGCAGAAGAGAACACCCTAGCTATTTAAATAGAAACATCTGCTTTGAGCATGATTATACAATTCCCATGTTCAGTCAGGGATATGGTTTGTTTGTTAGATGTACAGAAACTGCATGTAGACAGCAAGTTTACTGATAGGATAAACATAGGTATACAGGTTACAAATGAAAAAATATATATGTAACATTTGACTTATAATAAATGTTTGTGATTTCACATACCACTGAAGAAAATTATGTTATGTAATGTATACCTACCTATTTTAACACAATATCCCCACTGTGTTCCATTTTACTCTATTTACTACAGATGGTAAGATACAGTTTCTACTTAGAAAATAGCACTGCAGTTAAGAGTTCACTTTCTCTGCAGAATGGTGCCTTTGATTCTACTAGAGACAACATAGTTAGTAAAAGGTACTAACAGTAAATGTTCCCTGAGCTTCCCAGGCCTTACCTTGCTTACCTTTCTAAACCAGGAGCAAAGAGTATTACCTTGCTAAGGTCTTCAGTGCTATTCTTCATAGAGGAATAACAGACATATTAAAAGCATTGCATTTCATAACCTGTAATTCAATGGGGTGAATAAGTAACAGGTCACAATAAGTCCATGTGGGGGTTACATGTCTATCCCAGTGGTATTACTATATGTGTTCACCGGGGTTCTATATTAAAATTACTTATTTTTAGACTATTTATATGAAATATAATGGTGGAAAATGGAGTATGGACAGCAAAATATACTGATGATTGCAAACTAGTTAGCATAATTTACTCTAAAAGATACTCAATTTCTTCAAGATGGTCTACAAAAATACAAGTGGTACAGTAATAATGAGCTCACCTGTGATGTGATTCTTGGCAAAAAAAATCACAAATTACGATTATAAAATAAATGGTCAAATCATAAGAAGTGACAGCATAGTTAAACATCAAGGGACAATGATAAGTGACAATCTGAACAAGGACCACTGTTTTTCTAACAAAATCAGAAAGTAAGGGTAGATATAGAACAGCAGCTTGTTAATTCTAAAAGGCATGTTTAATCATTCCAGGAATATCAGTCTAATAAAGTGCACCTCACTGATCAATGCTATGACCCATTACTGAATACAACTCTTAAAACAAGACACAAAATGTAACTCCTTATTAAAAAAACGACACACATGGAAAACATTTCAGAAATGTAAGTGTCATTGTATTCTACACCTGTGCCTGGACCATAAGGAAATGCATGATCTGGTGCTATTTGAAAGTCTGTATCTATTATGTGCTACTGGGGAAGCTTGCACCAGATCAGGGGACCTAATACTAAAAATAAACAATAACAAAAAAAATGTCAGATATATTACACAATGCTTTCCATTATTATGGTATGAAATTCCACTAATACGCAGAAGGAGGCAAGTCATTAACTTCATCTCCCATTTGTCGGAAACTCTGAGACAATTAATTTTTATTGGGGTTCAGCTGATCTGAAAGCAATAAAAGTAATCTACAGCATTTCTGTAGCATGGAATACTTAGCTATCTGGGGATGTGAGGGATGATGAAAATGCAAAGAACTGGTGGGGAGATACAAAACAGGAGCACAGAGATATTATTTTCCATATGTTTTATTGTTACAGTACAAGTTTTTAATTAGTGAAACATTTCATTTCTTATCCCATAAATGTCTAATATCTCATAAATGTCTAATATTGCAAAGGAGTAGTACCAACTAATAGTGTCAAAGGCTTTTTCTATGTCTAGACTTATGAAAACAGTTCCCATTTTGTTTATATTCATAATATGCCTTAGTGTAAAGTTATTTTGATGTTACCTTGAATCTACCTTTAATGAAACTATTCGATCATTATTTACCAAATTAGCAGTCAGTTCCTTCATTCTATCTGTGAAAATTGACATAAAGATTTTATAATACACATTTAACAGGAGGATTTGTCTGTGTGTAGAACAATCTGATACATCTTTATTATCTTTTAGATTGGGGTAATCAATAAATATTGTCAAAAAGGTGAAATTATTTGATCTTTTTGAATGCCTATTAAAACATTTTGAAAAATAAGTATTAAAATCTTTGGTAAAATGTTATGCATCCATTAAAAGGGTCTATATTAGATGAACAAATGCCTTAAAATGTCAAGTATGACATACTTGACATCTTTTAAGCAAGCATTCATCTAAGCAAAACCCCAGAATGTCGAAACAAAGAGTTTCAAAAAGTTATAGTTGGCCAGCTGTCAGGAAGTCAATGGCTGATGGCTAAAATGTACTGAACGCCATTAAAACCTCCCTCCCAAAAAAACAAACAAACAAAAAACAAAATCTAAAACAAATCAACAAACAAAATAAAGGAGAGAGCTTCACCCCCCCCAACCAACTCCGAGATTGCACCACAGTGGAGGACTGTCATAACATTACAGAGGGTGAACGATGAGACCGTACCACAGTGGAAGACTGTAAGAATGGCTAAACAGGATGAACGTTCTGACTTCAGCCGTTGGCTTCCTGATGACTGGCCAACTATAACTTTTTGAAACTCCTAGTTTCGACATTCTGAGGTTTTGCTTAGATGAGCAATCGCTTAAAAGCTGTCAAGCATGTCATACTCGACATTTTAAGTGTTCGTTCATCTAATAGTGATAACATTAAAACATTCTTAAAAATGAAGTATTACAGTCATTGGAAAAATGTTATACAATTCTGGCATAATACCATCTATGCCTGGAGAGTTGTTATTTTTAAGTTCTTTTATTTTGTTAAGGATTTGTTTGTTTTAACTTTCTTAAGAACATTATTTTTTGATGATAATAAGATTTTTATTTGGAACATCCAAACCACTAATAAAGTCTGTAAAGTGAAAATTATCTACATCAGTGATTCTCATTTTATTATTCAATTTATTATAACATCCTCTGAATTCTGACAGAATTTAAACAGTTTCAGAAAGACAGAAAACTAGAGATGATATTCAGATACCCTTCGTAAGAGATGCCAGCTGCAACCTGCTCACCAGTCCACTGGACATCAAAGGCAAATTCACATAGAGAAAAAAACTCATATAACTCACATGCATTCCCATTCCATATAAAAAAAATCATCAAAAACTGTCGATAAAATAATAAATTGATCTTAAATCTATCACATTTAATGATGGCCTCATCTTCCCACAAGGCCATCACAATGTAACTAGCTATTCTATACCTATTCTGTTTATAATATGGAGTGGGAATGCATGTGAGTTACATGAGTTTTTTCTCTATGTGAATAATTGCCTTCCTTTCTTGAAATTTACTATTTGCAAGTCATATGCAAATATCAATTTTCTTGATATAAATATTACTAGGGATAGGAAAGGTAAAAATCAACACAGGAGTTTACTGTAAGTCACGTTATAGAAACACATATCTTCATAGATGGAATATGCATCGAGGCCATACTTTTCAGAATGTAGTTGTAGGTCAAGGTATGCGAGTGTCCAGACTCCATGCATATGACAATGAGTTTAAGTATGAATTGTTGAATTTGAGTGTGATGTTTAAAGATAGGGGTTACAGTGACAGAGTTATCCTACCTACACTAGATAGAGTTACATCATGAGAGGGAGTTCAGCTAAACCTTATTTTTCTGAGAGGGCAGACACAGTTACATCTACTGAATGTATTAAGAATACTGGCCTAGGAATGTCCCTACATTTTAGTAGCAATTGAAAAGGCATTGTAAATATTATTAAGAAACATTGGCCAGTTTGAACAAATGAACCCACAATTAGAGGGATAGTGGGTGATGCTTCTAAGTTTTATTTTAAGAATAAAAAGAACATTAAGAGAATGTTATGTTATCCAAAGAGATCACTTAATAGTGACAACGAGAGCATTTCTCATTTTTGTAGAAAACCCATGTTCTCAGTGTACCTATTACTCCTTTATTAGTTTGTCCTCTGAATTTTTGCACCCTGACACAGGATGTTTGTTCCAGTTTAGAGCTACAGCTGATTGTACAAAACATGTGGTTTATCTGGCAGTTTGCCAGGTGTGTAGGGCATTTTATTTGGGTAAAACTGACAGGGAACTGAGGCTATGTATAAGAGAGCATATATACCATATACAGATCTCCTCCCCCAACAATGCAGTAGCTAAGCATGTTAGTGAGAGAGGCACCAGTCATACATTTAAATTTATGGCAGTTGATGTGTTATCTGACAGTGAATGAAAGGGTGGCATAAAAACCCTTACTGAATCTGTTGAAGCTAAATAGGTCATTAGGATGTGTGTTGATAGGGGCAGTGGGCTAACTGATAGTGTTACTTAAACCATTTTTAAAGTTAAGAGGGTTACATTGAGGTTCTATTTTTTATATACCAGTTTAATTTATGCTTGGTTGGTTAATTGCCTTGATGTGATTGGCTGCATTAGATTTAAATGTATGCTTGCATCGTTTTTCAGTATGGTCTGATGAAGCAATGAGACACATTGTGAAAGTGCTTACCAAATATATTAAAGCTTAATTTTAGTTTTATTTTATCTCATCTGAGTGTTTTCAATTTTTTGAGACTGGACAGTGCCTTGGTTTTCCTTTGTTGGTTCTATATATTTACACAATTGTACACTTTTCTAAGGAATTCCAATATCCTAGTAGCAGCTTATTTTGTTCTGTGTTTGATATATATATATATATATATATATATATATATATATATATATATATATATATATAAATATATATATATATATATATATATATATATATATAAATATATATATATATATATATATATATGTATACATATATATAAATTTAATAATTCTGCCTACATAACTTCAAAAATACCTTTAAGACAGTGGACACCAAAATGCTAGAAAAGGAAACATAGCCAGCCAGGGTAGGTACATATGTTCAGTTTTAACTTCCACTGTAGTTCTTTTGCCTGAAGCAGGACAACCCAAGGCCCCCCTTGAGAGTTCTTATCAAGTGTACTCAATACAAAAATAAAGCAAAAATATGAGTAGGGGATTTGGTAATATGGTTACAAAGTGCATTGTTATTACTGCCTCTTCTAATATTGTATAAATGTTTATAGATACATTCTCTCAGAGTCCTATTTGCTTTCCCCACATAAAAGCTGGGGGATTGCTGGTAAAAAGCCAAATATACTACACCCTTTGACCCACAATTATAGTATTGGGATTTTTTTGTCTTACTGTAACATGCTCACTTTCAAAAACAGAGCTGCACTGATGGCAACTAGTTGCATTTGAATTTCCCCTTACTAGCTCTTGTATTACTAATATCATAATGAGGACATTCCAAACAATTTATAAAATACTTGCCATTTTAAAAACAAAGGTGGGCTTGTATTCTGATTTATCTAATAATTCCCCATTGTTTACAAAAATACTCCAATTCCTGTTTACTATTTCATAAATAGCACTATGATCTACACTATAAGTTATAACAAGAGCTTTTTTGAAAGTGTCTGCTTAGAGGGCTCAGTTAAAGGAAAATAAAATCCTGTTTTTCTTTTCATGTTAACATCATCAAAATAACATTTAAAACCTGTACAAGGCATCCCCTTCTTAAAAACATTCCAATAATTTTTCCATCTTTTAGATAAAAATGCTTCATATTTGGAAGCCATCCTCACTGGGTGTAGAAGTTGCCCCTTTACTAATGTTTCTGCTGGTGAAAAGGATGGCAAGTTCTAAAATGCAAAATAGAACTGTAATAGGTTGGTTTCTGGAAAATACTGGATAAACATCTTTTTATTAATGGGACAGTGATGATTTCAACTTCAGCATAGCACAATTTCTGCACATTGGACTCATATGTAAACCTAAAGAGTTTCTAGTAGTTTTTGTATGATTTAAATATTGTTCTCACCATCTACCCAGAAAATTCATATATCATCCAAAAGTCCGATGTAGCAGTACCAAGAGCAGGCAGACATACTACCAAAGACAAATATTTTTTTCCCATTGTGTCATGATGATATTTGCAAATAGTGGGACACAGGCAGCCCTCATAGCTGCCCCTGTTTCTAGATGAAAACTAGACCCTCAGAATAGATATAATTATTTCAGAGTACCATATCCATGAGATCAACCATCACATTAACATCCGGTGTGGCAATGCTTCTAGAGTCTGTTAGGAAATATTGGAACCATTCCAACCCAGTTCTGGAGGAACAGCAGTGAAGAGATGTTTAATGTCAATAATAACAAATACTTTGTCATCAGAATATATATATATATATATATATATATATATATATATATATATATATATATACATATATATATATATATCTATATATAAAAAAACAATATATATATATATATATATATATATATATATATATATATATATATATCTCACTGCTCACAGTTGTGGTATTGTATGAGGAAGTCAGGAGTGTCACAAAAGTATGCAAGAGTGGTACAGGATATGTACGAGGGTAGTGTGACAGCGGTGAGGTCTGCGGTGGGAGTGACGGATGCGTTTAAGGTAGAGGTGGGGTTACATCAAGGATCAGCTCTGAGCCCTTTCTTACTTGCAATGGTGATAGACAGGTTGACAGACGAGATCATACAGGAGTCCCTGTGGACTATGATGTTTGCAGATGACATTGTGATTGGTAGTGAGAGTAGGGAACAGGTGGAGGAGACCCTGGAGAGATGAAGATATGCTCTAGAGAGAAGAGGAATGATGGTCAGCAGGACTAAGACAGAATATATGTGCGTGAATGAGAGGGAGGATAGAGGAATGGTGAGGATGCAAGGAGTAGAGGTGGCGAAGGTGAATGAGTTTAAATACTGGGGGTCAATAGTTCAGAGTAACGGTGAGTGTGGAAGAGAGGTGAAGAAGAGAGTACAGGCAGGATGGATTGGGTGGAGAAGAGTGTCAGGAGTGATTTGTGACAGATGAGTACCTGTAAGAGTGAAAGGGATGGTCTACAAGAGGGTAGTGAGACCAGCTATGTTATATGGGTTGGAGACAGTGGCATTGACAAAAAGGCAGGAGTTTGAGCTGGATGTGGCAGAATTAAAGATGTTAAGATTTGCACTGGGTGTGACGAGGGTGGACAGGATTAGGAATAAGTATATTAGAGGGTCAGCCCAGGTTGGAAGGTTTGGAGACAAAGCCAGAGAGGCACGATTACGTTGGTTTGGACATGTGCTGAGGAGGGATGCTGAGTATATTGGGAAAAAGATGCTAAGGATGAAGCTACCAGGTAACAGGAAAAGAGGAAGGCCTAAGATAAGGTTTATGGATGTGGTGAGAGAGGACATGCAGGTGGTTGGTGTGACAGAGCAAGATGCAGAGGACAGGAAGAAATGGAAACAGGTGATCTGCTGTGGCGACCCCTAACAGGAATAGCCGAAAGAAGATGATGATGATGATCACTGCTTACTTTTCTAAGAAAATCTCACACAAGTTCTTTAAAAGATATGTAAGTTTTCCACCAACATTCTTTAATTTAATATCCAAATATTGTGCAAGTGGATGGGCCTTTGATCTTCCTGCATCCACAACTGGCCATAAGGGGCAGTCTAATAGGTCCTTGTAAATTTTTGGTAAACCAAATATATTGGGAGTCAATGGTTTCTCCAGTCTTAAATACTTATAATCATTACTTTGACACTGCAGATGCATGTCCTATAATAACACATCAATCTTTATGTGGGCAATATTAATTTTGTTTCATGACACTTCCTCATATGAGACATCATGTAACATGGAATTCATCTTATTAACAATCTGACTGGTTCATAATAACTCAACCACCCCCTTTATCGGGTTTTATAACTCTAATATTTTTCTTATGACAAATATTATCCAATAGTTCCTTATCATGTTTAGTTATATTTATTTTATTTATTTATTTTACATTTGTTTACCGGAAGAGTCCGATTGGGCATAAAACCCTTTTTTATTGGAGGCCCGGGGAGAAAAGCTCCATTGTTAGTAAACTATTCTGTTAGTAGAAAGAAAATTGTATAATACAATAAAGAAAAAATAGTAACAGACATTTATAACAGTAAAAACACTAGAACAGAATAAATTGGTCACGTGGGAGACAAGACCAATAATCTTGCATAACAGTGATTCTAGAAGACAGTTCTTACAGTAGTAGCAGGTAGTGACATTGTATACAATAAGAGTGCAATTACGATACTTAGTCTTATATACAGGTAGCATAGCAAACTGAAGACTTAAAATCTGGTAGATATTAACAGTGAGAAAAAAGAACAACATAAGGTAGTCATATGGCTTAAATTCAATGCTCATTACATATGCAATTAAAATGTTAAAATCAGCTAGTTCCATGGTTTGGACTACCCATGCCCAGTACATGTACAAGTCTAGGAATTGGTGAGGTAGGCTTTAATGTGATGCTTGAAGTTTTTTTAAGCTAGTTATAGTTCTAATTTCAAGTGGTAAAGCATTCCATAGTTTAGCAATGTAGTAGGAGTATAGAGAGTCACCTGGGTTATTTTTACTTCAATTAGAGCTTTATTAGTGGATCTTAGTGGACGAGTACTTATATGGGGATTGAGGAGGCCTTGTAGAGCTGGTGTTTTATCGAGTTTATAGTACATTTGGTGGGCGGTAGAGAGGTGCATGATAATGAGTTGGTGGGGTAGTTCTAACCAAGATAGTTGTCTTAGGGCCTTACAATGATGGGTTCTAGAGGGACAGCTAGTGGCAAATTTAGCTATCTTATTATAGCAGGCATCTAGCTTGCTTAGCTTTGATTTGTAGAGGTTGGTAAGGATGGGTGAGGTGTATAGTAAAGTTGACAGAAGATCAGTTCTGGCTGTGGTTATTCTGGAGTTTACGGTTAGGTAGTTTTTGCATGTGTATAAGGTGTCTATTTTCTTGTGTACTTTTTTTACAGTCTGAGCACTGTGTAAGTCAAACTTCAGATTTTGATCAATAACAAATCTGAGAAGTTGGATGGATGGTACAGGTTCAATCAAAATCTTATTACTGGATGTGATGTTGAAGTAAATGGATTGGGTTTTGAATTTAGTGGAGTGGAAGAGCTTGAGTTTAGTTTTATTTGGGTTCAAAATTAATTGGGCATCTGCCAACCATGATTCAATAGGATTGAAGGATGTTTGGGTTAAGTTCTGTAGTTCAGGTAGAGTTGGGGCAGAACATATGACAGTGGAGTCGTCTGCATACTGTATAAGGGTGGCTAGAGTTGTAGCATTATGGAGATTATTTGTAAACAGGTTAAAAAGGAGGGGCCGAGAATAGACCCTTGAGGCACGCCCAAAGTCACTGGTAGTAACGGAGAAAGAGCTTTGTTCCACCGTACTGCTTGTTGCTGATCTAGGAGGTAGTCCTGAAACCAGGCTAGAGTGGAGTAGTTTAGGTTCAGTTTGGACAAGTCAGTCAGCAGTTTGTTATGAGACACTGTATCGAAGGCTTTTGATAAGTCTAAAAAAATTGTTTATATTAACTCACCTTTATTTCTAAGTTGACTGATGGTGTTAGTAAAGTTAATAAGGGCTGTGGTAGTACTATGGTATGGGCAAAAGCCATGCTGAGCATTTGTAAGTAATTTATTGTCTAGGAGACGGTTAAGTATTTGGGTGTGAACACACCTTTCAAGAAATTTTGATAGAGGGGATAGGATTGCTATGGGCCGATAGTTAGAGAAGTCAGTGGAGGGACCTCCGTTGTGTAGGGGTATGATGTGAGCAATTTCTCCAGAGAGTGGGGGTGCATTGCTCAGATATGGAATGGTTAATTAGTAGGGAAACTGGATAGGAGATGGCTTCAGCTGCTATTTTTAAGTATGTTGAGGGTAGGTTGTCAGCTGCCAGGATTGTGGGTTATAGCCTGAGCAAATATTTGTGTATGCTGTGTGTTGGGACTGGTTTTAAGGAGAATGTGTTGTTATTATCTAGTAAAGAGGTTAGGTTGATGGGCAGTGATGGGAAGTTTTGGTTTGTAAGGATTTTGATGGAGTCAATGAAGTATTTATTAAACTGGATAGCAATACATTCTAGGGGATTACTTGCTATTGGTTGAGGAGTCTTAGTTTGACCTGGTTGTAGTATTTTATTTAAAGTGCTCTAGAATATTATATTATACCAGTGGGCTGCTGCTTTTTATATAAAACATTCTTTATATCATATTCACATAACTTCTCAAACAATTTGGATCATGGGATGTAGTGATGGGTTAAACAAATGGTGTAGACACATACCTGCCCTGAAAAAAATAAACAAAAAATTATTTTACTGGTAAAGCCCTTAAAGGCAATTAATATATTAGCAATTTGTGTCCTTCTTGCTGTAACAAGATGCACCCTTCCCCTCCCCCTTGTTGTTGTAACTCTGGTAAGTGTGCCAAGAATTCCATGGCTGTGTTATCTGTTGGACTCAGACTAGCTGATAGTTCTAAATCCTTTTGGATCATCTCAGTGGTGGAAAATCTAAAGGGCCCCCCTTGTTCATTATGGGGGGCACAGCCATATGAGTTGCCTCAGTGTCTCCAGATTTCTCATCTGTATAATTCACACTCCTCTTACCTCCACCTTTGATGTTAGGAGTGGGATTTGCATTTTCATTTTGATGTTCAAGTCTGTTTCTGTCAATTTTTACTCTTTCTTAATCTTTACTTCATTACACATCTTGTCAACTTGATTAAAATATTATTATATCTACTCTCAATATTGGAGAACAAAATATTTTTAGTAATAAAAGTGTCAATAGCTGTGAAATCAGTTACTAACCCACCCATTTCCAGTGATTGTACTTCATATAAGTACTGTGATGCCCCTGCACTGGCCTAGTAATCAAGGAGCCTCAATCCTCACCACTAACACCAGTGAGAGACGTGTACATTGGGAGAATGACAAGTACACACACAGTAAAGTTCAATTTCACTTAAGAGCACACAGAGATCACAGTTGGTCTGGGGATGGTTTCTCCCTCTCTTTCCAGATCCTCAATAAGACTCCCCACTGGCACAGCTATAGGGTTAAGATCTCAGCCGAGTGGTCAAGTCAAAACCTCCAGCACCCTCTCTGTCCAACCAGTGCTTTGTATACCTGCCCAAGTAGCTGATACACACACACTTTGAGATTTGATGTATATATAAACACACAGACACTCCTGGGGAAGGCCGGCGCAGGTTTACTAGCTATGCTCCCTTCTGCCCAGACTATAAGGTAGTACCAGCTGCCATCAGCCACCCTTATCAGCTACTATAAGGCCCTTGCCAAAGGGTGACCAATCCTTCTGTGTGATGTTATTATTATCCAAATGGCAAGTGTGTCCAAAGATAAGGCTATTTGGGAGTGGCCTATACAGTGTCACCAAATACATATGCAAGTACTCCCAGAGATTAAATATCTCTAACAAACTAGCCACAATTAAAAGGTTTAAATATATTTAATAATAAATAATAACAGAAAAATTCAATACTCAATGACTCAATACAGTGACAACAGAGTTCAGAATCACAGGAAATACTATAAAACAACATTCCAGGACAGTCTCACATAAATACAGAAAACATCTCAGCTAATCTTTTATATTCCTATCTATCCCTAAGAGAAATCACTGTAATCTAAGTCTTACTTACAGACCAAGGCAAGTGTTGGTGAGATGTTTACAGGTCCATAGACAAATACAAAATGCCCAGACTTTCTCTCTGAGATAGTTCTTAAATTAATAATACACATTACTGGTGGGTCACCTAGATGACATCACTATTTGCACCTGCCTCTAGTTCCCAGGCTAAACAGATACAAACAGAATTTAACATGTCTCGATGAAAAATACTTATCTCTTAGAAGCTGACACTTATCTCTTAGAAGCTTGCCTGAAACTGGAAGTCATAAAACAATTAACACTTTTACATTTTAAAATTAGTAATTATTTCTGTCTTAAGACAATATAAAGAAACTCTAGCTGTAGACACCCTGTCTTCTAGCTGTGGTAAACAATTGTAAAACTCTTTACTTATTTTCTCAGAGTTTGCAAGTTAACTCTGTATGTCCCAATTTGTACTATGAAAACATACATTTGCACAGGCATATAGTCCATATACATTTCTGATCTTTTCCAGCAGGGTGCACTGTGGTTACATATTTGAAGCTGATCAAATAGCTTACAGGTTATTTACATTTGTAGACAAGCCTATGCATCATATTAATATTTACAATGACATAGAATTATATACAAAATTCTAGCTAGCCGGGCTGGCAGCTTCACAAGTACTTCCATTAATTCCCAGCCATGCTGATCAAATAAAGCCAATAACATCTTCTGTAACTCTAAACCTGCTGTGAGTCCTGTGGGGTAATGTTAACAATGCAAGTCTTTGGGTACCTTCTTGGCCTTAATACTTTCCAAAAAGTGCCTGATCTCAAGTTGTAACTAGCAGTATTTAAGGATCCTCTTCTCAAAATTGATAAATTGAGAGTCTAATGTCCCTGCTATGATATGTGTTTGATTAGAAAATTCCATCCTTTGATGAAACTAGTCCTTAATGTATGAGAACCATTTCTCAGCACATTGAGTATGCATCTCATCCTGCATTCACTTTCAGTACTCAAACGCACCTTCTGTTGATTATTAGTTGATTGTTGTCCAGAGTAACATCTCCACCCTCAGTCAAAGCAATAACCTCTGCTGGATTACTTGCATGATGACTGTTAGCACTCTTAACATCCACTGGAACTGTCCGTGTGTATTGTGGAAGCTGCTGTGACAATTACTGAAGCAGTAATGTCAAGTTGCCAATAACTGAGGAAAAATCCTCATATGGTGGATATTGTGAAGCATGCTGGGTCTCTCCTGATGCCATAGCTGACATAACACCAGAAGAAATTGACTCAACCAATAACCAAAACTGCATGACTTTCTAAATTCTTCAGAGCTATAGCAAATATGTAAAAATCAACATATACACACATTCTGTAACCTGGCACACATCTGCTTAACAATCAAGATCGGCCTTCTTTTACCAAAACCTGAAACACCACAATTGGAATCTAAAAGTCTGGGTTTATTATTTATGTGCTTCCCATATCACTACCCCTGTATATCCATATGAAAGAGGGATTTATAATTACTCCTTCCTTAGGAGTAACAAACGTAGGATTTGGTTATAGCTAATTTCTTCCGCAGACAGCTTGTCTGAAGCAAACCATGTCACTATGCTTTCATGGTGTTTCAGAAAGTCTGTGTGCATGAAACTTGCGACCAAATTTAATATGAGAACCACATACTGACTATCCATGAGGAAACTCTCTGGGCACCTGCCTTTTTTGGTTTTAGATTCTAATTGATTTGCACAGACAGGGTGATTTCTAAGGGTTCTAGGATTGCGCAAATCATAGATTAGTACTACATTATCAGTCTGCAGACTATTACTAGCATAACCAATAACCAGAGATTAGAATCAAACTCTGTATCTTGTATCTGTGAGGCTGACCTTAATCATTATGCCAGTCCTCCTGTTATGTAATTACTAGGCTAACTACTCTATGGGGCTTTTTTTAAGCCTAGCCAAGCTTTCCAAAGGAGATAGGAAAATTCAGTAACTTATGTCTGTAAGGTAAAAGCCTTAAACATTATGCCAACCCCCCAACCCTAGATATAGTCTTCTCACTGTGGGCAAAATCATTCATTAGGTATTCCACTGCACAAGGGTGAAATCGATACAGATCTTTCAAACTGTAGGCCAATTGCCATTTTATCCCTGATCAAACATATTACAAAATTTTTTTTCATATACAACTCCTCAGCTATCTAATAGATAGCCAGCTTTTGCCTTCATCCCAACAGGGTTTTGTCCTCATCAAAGTACAACTATTGCTTTGCAGAGTTATGACTAGAGAAAACAAAGAAGCAAACAAAAAAAAAAACCAACGATCCCACCAGTGTACAAAATTTAAAGAAAAATATACACTACACTATTCTCACACCCAGGTATCAGATCATCTAAAAAATTTTTTAGACAACACTTTATTCCAGATTAAGTGCTTTTGTTCTAAAGAAAACATCATCAAAACCTGATTACATAAAATAGATGAAAGTTTAAATAATAAAATAATAATGACATCACAACTCATCAAACAATTGTCTCAAAACATTAATTAATAACACCTAAAACATTCCCCTAATAAGCAATTGCTTTTAAAAAGTATTTACACATTAAAAATGTATTAAACAACATTTAAATATATTAAAATGTTTAAAAATACATAAACCAATAAAACCAGGTGTGAAGACTGGTAGAGATGGGTGAAGGCTGCCAGCCTAGTCAGATAGAATTTTATACATAAATCTATAATTTGTAAATAGGAATGTGACTCACAGGCTTGTTGTCTTAAATGAAAAAATGCTGTTACAAAAATGTGTGGCAGTGCTCTCTACTGACCCAGTAAAAGCATGTTGTGACATTTTGATCTAAAGTCAGCTCCAGTCCGGCTAGATGAAGGCTTCCTGCCTATTGTTTTAAGGCTAAAGTTAATGACCAGAATTTACATGTGGAATGTCCTTTATTGCTCTAAGTGTAAAAAAATGTAAATGCAGTTTTTGTCAGCCTGGGAACACCAGGAAAGTGTAAAAAGATGATGTAATGTTTATCAGAACTGCAATAGCAATTTAAACAGTGAGAACCAGATAGTATTGAACATTTTTGCCTTGACTATCCAACTCACAGTTGCTCTATGTAAGTAAGTTATTTTAGAAGTGTGTTTTCTTGTAGCAATAGCTAGGAATTAGAAAGTTTAGACTAAGTGTTTTTCTGTGATGTCAGAACTGTACTACTGATTTATTTTATTTTTTCTGTGTGATCTCTGAACTCTCTTGACTAGCACTGACCCTGTAGTAGAAAGTATTGTCTTGTGGTTTTAATTATTTATTATTAAATATTTTAAAAACCTTTTAACTGTGGCTGGTTTGTGCAGAGATAAGTTAAGGTCTAGAGTACATTGCATATTTATAGAGTTTATTGTTCAAAGGCCACTGTAATAACCCTTGACTGATTAGTCACACTTACCAATTGGATAATAATATTGCACAGTAATAATTTGCTGCGGTAGCGTTGTCACCTCACAAGATAGATGCTGTTCGTTCACTCTCTCAGAGCTCGTCTTCTTACATGGAGACATGCGTGAATGGACTTACCTTCATTGAAGAAGGTTGTCAGCTGGCAACAACTTCGAATGAAAAAATCTGCCAATCATTAGCAGACGGAGTTCCGCTGTATTTCCTAACCCTAAAAAGGAAAAGAAAGTCACAACAATAATTGGACACCCTTTTAAGGGCCTTTGGGTAGCTGATAATTTTAGCTGGGTGGTGGCAGTAATTACTACCGTATAGTCTGGGTAAAAGGGGGCACAGCTGGAGAACCTGTGCCAGCCTTCCCCAGGAGTGTCTGTGTGGTTGTATAAACTTATCTCAAAGCATGTGTGTCAGTTACTTGGGCAGGGACATGAAGCACTGGTTGGACAGGGAGGGTGCTGAAGATTTTAGCTTGCCCAGCTAGGCTGAGATCTGGACTCTATAGCTGTGCTAGTGGGGAGTCTTATTGGGGACCTGGGGAGCAAGGGAGTGACAAGCCCTAGACTGACTGTGATCTCTGTGTGCTCTTAAGGGAAATTGCACTTTACTGTGTGTATTTGTTATCCTTTCTTCATATATGAGACACCCTCTCTGGTGTTAGTGGTGAGGATTGAGGCTCCTTCATTGCTGGGCCAGGGAATGGGTGTCACACCAGGAATCATAACCAACTAGCTTTTAAAGCCGAAAGACTGTTAATAGAAAGTTTAGCATTAATCCTTGACCTAACAGTAGCATTCAATTTAATTTGCCAAAATAATTCCCTTGCCTCCAACCTAGCCTCCCATAGACCACTTCTCTCATCTTGTTGTATGTTTTCCAGGATAAAAAATACAATTTTTTTTTAAATCCTGACAGGACAGAGAATGTTTGAACAAGTGTTCCTTTCATCCTTCTTCCTAATTGTTAGAGGTTGTGCTCATAGATTCTTAATTTCACCTGCCTTTCTGTCTTTTTTGTATAGAATGCAGAACAACTGAGGCATTTCGCTAAATATACTACCCCCGGTCATATTACAATGAAATCTGACATTATTAGTTAGAACTAGTGTGCAGGAATCAACTGTAATATTAGGTCCATTGTATATAAATCAATACTAGTTACTTGAACCACATTTGGTCATGCCATGCCTATTACTCTGGGCCTTAGGTCTCTCAAAAATTTCTTTAATATTCCTCCCCCTTTTGTAAATGATGGGTGGTAATTCACCTAATTTATCCTTTAAATTAAACAACGTCATCACTAACTTCCAATTATTGTAGATCATATCTTTCAATGGTCCACTTCTAACCCCATAGAATAAAATTGTGGCATTTTGCAAATCATGACACTGACTACCACCAGAACTGGGGTTTAAAACTCCTCTAGTTAAAACAGGTTTAACTTTTGTCCACCTATATAGTTTCACCTCACCCATTACATCACGAATCAGACCTTGTGGGTATCCCTGGTCCAAAAATAACCTACTAAGGAATTTCATTTCAAAAAATGAAAAAATACTATGCCAAGTTGTCTGATGAGGCCTTTAAGTTTTACAGACAAAATTGCTTATCTTTTAATATTTATTTTATTCAATAAAATGGCTAGCAGTTTTCCCAATGGTGGCATAGCGTTTTTTGGTTTAGTAATTTGTTTTCTAACCTGCTTACTTGGTTTGAATTTCATTTCAGACTTGAACACTGTGTCATCTGACACAAGTCTTGATAAATAAACAGATTGTCCCCTAATTAAGTTTCTTTTTTGCCATGGAGGGTGGCAACTGTTGTAATGTATAAAACTGTTAGAAAATGTCCATTTTTCTATATTTATTGGACTCATATTTACCCTCTGTAACATTTGTTGTAATTGTCAGATCCAAAAAATCAATAAAATCATAATTATAGTTTCTAGAAATTCTAGTATTCAGGTAGTTAATGAACTAAATCTGTGATTCTTTGGACCCATTCCAAAAAATAAGAATATCATCAAGGTATCTAAGATATAAATTGATGGATTGCCAAAACTCACTATTAAAAATAAAAAGATGTCTCCCATACCCGCAAAACAATATTATCAAACACTGGGCCAGGAGATGCACCCATGGCCACACCTTTAGTCTGTTTATAATAATCTCCATCAAAAAATGCAAAATTATTGCCCAAAATGATGTCTATAATTTCACAAAGTAAATCTATTTTATCTTTTGGTAATTCAGAACCAATGGTCAAAGCTTCCTCAAACTAATCCATTCTTAGTCTGTGGGGAATGACCATACAAACGTTTTTCACATCAACACTCACAAAATAAGCATCTGATAGTGTTTTGCCTAAATTTGGGATAAACAATGTCATGAGTCTTTTAAAATAAGCATTTTGTCAACAAAAAATTATTTTAACTCATGGACCACCTGTTTGGACAAAGGTTCCATCTTGGAACCTACTGTAGAGACAGTTGGTCGAAGCAGCAGGTCAAGAATGACTTTATGAAATTTCAGAATTCCAAAAATGGAGGGCACCAGAGGCTTCTTCACATACAAATAATCAAAATTTGCTTCAGAGATCCTTCCGTCATGACAAATATCCTCTAACCATTGGTCAGTTTTTCTATAAGAAATAAAAATCTCATTCCTAGATACCATATCAAAAAAGTCATCATTACTCAAATATTTATACATCTTACCCAGATAATCTATACTGCTCATCAAGACATCCCCCACCTCTATCTTGTTTCGTAATCCTTAAGATGGGGTCCTTGGATAACTTGTCTAATAAGGAAAATGGTTCCTTACTCAAACTGTAGTACAGACTCTTGTTAGCTGTCCCCTCAAATGCTCTAAAGTCATTCTCACACATTTTCTCAAAGAACATTAATGGTTGAACCAGAGGAAGAATAAAGGTACTATGTCTGTGGTTTTTCTGTAGGGACCTAACTGTCAGAAAAGAGAACTTAAAATTCAGTTTCCTTACAAACAATTTCAATGCAATAAGACTGTCAGTAAAGTTAAATTTAACAGATGGAAAAAAAGAAAAACCTTTTGTAAAGACTTTAAATAGATCACGGTTAACTACCATAGGAGTGTAATTAAAATTTTAAATCTATTAACTCTTGTACCAGTGCATTATTTATAATGGAGTTAAATAGCTTAATTACCATATTCTCTTCCCCTTCTGCTTTTGTTCCCCCCTTTGCCCCCCTTCTGGTATGGAATATTGTCTGCAGGGTTGAATGACTGTTGGTAAAATCTCAGTTATTGTCATGGTCTGGGGAAGAAAAAATTCCATGAATGATCTACCGTATTTGAAAAATGAAATGCATATGGTTAATCACCACCATTTTCATCATACTCTAATGAATTGTGTTCTGGCTGATCCAAAGGTGGTTCAACAGCAAGGTGTTGATGGCCAGTAACTGGATCTAAATTACTGCTCATGTCGGTATCATGTAAATTGTCCTTCCCACTATTAACCACTACGGGTCATGGATATACATTCTTTTTTTTACCCACACATTTTTAATGACATTCTGAAACAATTTACAATATATTTCTTTATTTTGAAAAAAAAAAGCAATAAATCATCAACAACCTCCCGTTTTAATTGTAAGATAACTGTCTAAATGTCTTTAAGTTTGTGATTGCCTTTCACAATAAGGTTCATAAATACTTGTCCCATCCAATCAAAAATATATTCCAATAATTTGTTATGAAATATAGATCCAAATGGTGCCCCACTGAGGTATTTCCATATTCATAGTCCCTTAGGGACCCTCCCCACCACATTAGATTGCTGCAGAAATAAATTATCAAGTTTTAGAGAATGGTATTGAAACAGCAGTTTTTTTTCAAAATGAACAATTTTTTAGCTAAACAAAAAATCTTCCTCACCTTGAAAAACCTTTTTTTTTAATTTTTCTTTTGTAGTCCAAGAGAAATTGATTCTGCAAGGGTCTCTCAGTGCAGTGACAGTTTTAACACCTCTGCAGTAGTGGAGGGGGAGGGGACTGTCAACTCCTTTTGAACTATAAAAGAAACCCCTGAACAAAGGCCTGCAATTTAGTTACTTTTCTGGCTGTAGCTCAATAACTTCTAAGAATAATATAAAACAGGGTCTGAGCCAAACATAAATGAGGGTGATTAGAGACAGAAAAGAAGCAGTCCTTTTACAGAAGGTAAAGAAGATAAATGTCTCACACAAATCTCATTATATGTCAATGGCATGGGAATTCACAGTTACTTCCTTATGTCTGACATGAGTCATACAAAGCATTATGGAAAGAGAAAGGGTTAAGGGAGAACAAGATCCTATTGATACATCAAGCCCCATTGGTAGCCGTGTTGTGGGAAACAGGCTAAAATTACAAGTAAAGTACTTAGAGTGATTTTGAGGTGTTAAAATAGGTCAGGAAATAAAGATAGAGTTAAAAAAGAGATTTTTTTTTAGTTCTAGGGTGGAGTTTTCCTTTAATCAGTTATAATAACACTGTTGATAAATGTTTAACACAAACATCTGTACAAGTCAGTGTGACAGCCAAATGGCACAAAACCATTCATAAAACTCCAGCCAGCCATGCTGGCACATGTTGCACATACACTGCCCCACTCTCCCTGGTACAGACGGCAATACCTCACATCGTCACATCTTTTTTTTTCGAGATCTTCCACTTTAGTAAGTAACCAGTTTGTTTTGCATTAGAAAATAATCATTTTGGATCTCATCTTCTTTTACTTTCCCATCCATTTCATTAAAAACATTTTTTCAAGTTCCTTAATTTGAATGACTTGCTCCCCACTCATTATTTCTGGCAAGTCAGCCTGCATTAAACTGTTTTCTTGTACCATGTCAAATTTGGTTTGGACATTATCTATTTTTAAAAGTCAGTTCTTGAAATAAAGACAGTACCTGCTTGAAGTCCTTTTTAGTGACATATCTGAAAATTTAGATTTTGAGGATCGCATCATGCCAGAATCCAATGTATACCCTTATATCCTGCGAGAAATGGATTGACAAGAAATTCACAAGGAAATTCCAATATTTAAAGCTATCTCTCCAGGTATTGTATTCCTCTTCTAGGTGAACCAACCTTAGTTGTTATTCTGCACCTTTCCTAGTATTTCCCAACTAATGCTACAGAACTCAGTACAGTTACTGCTACACTTCAACCAGCTTACTTTGGAATCCCCTGGTTTTAACTTTTAAGGTTCCTATTCCACACAAATTGGGACAACAAACCAACCATGATTAAGATAAAAATAAATTAATTGCTGGCTTTGATAAAAGAGGCATAACTACATTTACTTCTCAATGTCCACCATTATGGCTTATAAACATATTGTCTCAATATTGTGCTATGTATTGTGCTTTCATGGAGGTTTAGAGATAGTATCAGCATCTTCTGATCACAACTATTTTGATAGCTATCTGTGAGTAAACTAATCTCCCCTTTTCATAACTGTATTATACAAATCCCATACAGCACCAAAGCTACATGACAGCTTTGGGATAACTTACATAGTTTCAATGCTTTTTCATCCTGGCTTAAACAGTATGTTAGGACAATAAGTGAAGCCCTAGCATATTTTCAAAACCTTATTATTACAATGAATGCTACACTGTTTTACACTCTGTAAAAATCCAAAGACATCAGTAAATAATGCTAATATCATCTTCTTCAAGCTTCACAATAAAATTACAAATGCACTGTGTCTTTGTTGTTGTTGCTTAACATGAATATATTATGAGTCAACTCTATCTCGTGGCTGGCATCTGTATATTGTTGATGTTTTAAACAGTGAGAAAAATGTCAGCAGCATACATTATAACTTTTATCACTGTAAAATACAACCCAGATACCTTAAAGTCAGCATGTCATTTGTCCAGAAAAAATATGTGAAAAGATAAGGGAAAGTAGCCTTACCTCATGAACAGGACTTTCATGTTATGGACAGACACGTTTCAGCAGTTGCTGTCATGGGGATTCATACTACAGCTCTAGGAGACGCCCTCTATTTCAATCTGTCTTGTCATGTCATTCTTTATTTTCTGACTGTAGAAAATACTTCCTGTTTGTTTGATTCCTTCAGTGCATGCACTCATGCATTATATCCCTCTTCATATACATCTCAAACAACCAAACTGCACTGATTTATCTTCATCCAAGTCTCAGTAGCTGTGGGAGTTTCTCAAGGCTCTGTATTACGTTGACTACTTTTTAATATATTCAATCATGATCTGTATTTAGCAGCCAAACAAGCAGTCATCAACCAATATACGGACAATTCCACAATCATCTGCTCTGCCAAAAACATGGTTGAATTATAGCAGTACACCCAAGAAGCTTTCTCACAGATTTAAACTTGACTAAATAACTCACAGCCCCTTCTAAACCCACAAATATCCAAACTTATCTAATCTTATTCATCCCTGAGCAACTATCTAACAAAAAAATAAATAAATAAACTCTCTCTATCGTATTATCACACAATACCAAAATAGAAATACTAACCCATACCAAACTACTAGCGGTTACCATTGATGAAAACCTAAAATTTGACCACCGCATAAAACAGGCTGCGGAAAAAAACAGAAAAATAGCATAGTGGAAGACAACCAAATACCAAAACACAAAAATTCCACAAATTGCACCACAGCAAAGACCCAGAGACCACTTGTATTATAAATATTGTATTATAAATAATACAAGTGGTGCCTGGGTCCTTGCTATGGTTGAAGTAGTGGACATTTTTTTTGGGTTAGGCAATGAAATAGAACATCAAAATTAGGAGCCACGTATAGAGCTACTCCCTACCTAACAGAGTAGGTTAGGATGACCATTGTCTCATTCCTACTCATTCCTAATCTCCTATACACAGCTCCCGTACTCACCAATTTACAATCCAATCAGCTTTACTTACTTGACCAGTGCTATAATAAAATTGCAAAATTTGCTGCCAACCATCATCACTGTGGTAGAATTAAAGCATTATTTAACGTACTCACAGTTTGTCATGACAGATAAGTATGCATATGACCCAGATGGTTTACTATCAAAATGCCGAGTACCTGTTAGATGGAAATGGGAATGTCAAACAACAGTTGGATGATTCTCATTTTGTCTAACCTGCACAATTGCAAGTGTTCTGATTTGCGAATACAACAGTGCATTCACACACCTGTCTTAGGCATTCTGAATACAGATCACAGTACAGCAGTGGGGATCGAGAAATAACTCTTTTCCCCACTGTAGTGCGATCTCGGAGTTGGAATATAATATTTGCATGGGTGTGGGGGGCGCAGGGGGGCATTTCCACCCCTGCAAAAAGATGGAATTTCGTAGTGTGCACTAGGGACTTGCTTAACTGAATGTCGAAAGTGTGACTTCGATGATGTTGGTGTGTGCACTTCGACATTCTGACCTACTTGATATTTTCAACTTCGCACATCTGATTTGCAGATGTGGATGGATTTTGTTTTCAGCTTTGAGCATATGATAGTAACCAGCCCAGACAATCGTCTAAAATCTAAACAATGTTCTCTGACTTTACAGTCCCAAAAGTTCACTACAATCTTCTTACAAAATGTTGCTAACTGTAACTAAATCAAACAATACTTCCTAAGCTCCTACTCTTTCACTAAAACCTGGAATTCCATACCTCTCACTCGCACTCTCTCTCTCTCACTTAGAATATTAGAAAACAATAAGTCTATCAAACTACAAGTAAATGATCATCTAAAATGCTTAGATATGCTCTTGCACCTCTTCTGGGATAACCTAAATGCTGCCTGTCTCAACTTGTTTTCCAGGGCCTCTCTACTCTCCACATAACATCACTAAATGGCTATCATACTCTTACAGGTATAACCACAATCAAGTATACTGCTCTATGCACCTCAAACACTCTCCTACACTTGTCAACTTTACAATTTACATTTTTTTCCTGACATAAAGCTTTATAACAAATTGCATTATATGCCAATCACAAATAATCTGTTTTCAGTTTCTTGTCCTCAGATGTAACACTGACTTTTTTCTAATATGTACTATTTCCATAGCAGGTGTAAAAAAATCTTTATCAAACTGTGACTAACTTATATTGACTTAAAATGTATTTATGCTTATTGTCTAAAATGTATTAACTATTGTTTTGCTGTTTACTTGTTTTGTTACGTTGCTTTCCTTCCCAGGCCTCCAGTAAAAAGGGCAGGTTGTCTACCCAGTCAGACCTTCTGGGTAAACAAGTGCAGTAAATAAATAAGTAAATAAATAAATAACCCCCCTTACATAACAGTATGAAAACTAGTGATGTCAAAATTGATCTTATTCATTGGAAGACAATACCTTAACTTGCAAAAAGTATTTTTTTAATGAAGAGAAGAGCAACTACAGAAAAAAATACAAGCAAGTGATAACTACAGACTTAACAGGTATTCCAAACAGTTTCAAAATACACTACCAAAAAGTGGTGCCCAAGAGAGAAACTCACAAAATTCCTGAAAGAAGGAAAAATAATAATATGAGGTACATACATAATGAGAAAGATGTGTCTGCAAACATTTAATACAGACTGTGGTACAAAATCATACAAGTTCATAATGGAAAATGAGTAGATTTAACAGTTAAACTGCTTCAATAGATGATGTAGCTGGAGAGCAGGTATATGGCATATTCAAAGTAGTAAGCAATACCAAACAGGAGGTTGCAAAATTTAACAAGTAAAAAACGTCCTTCTGAGCCAAAGTAACTGTAGACTATGACCTATATAAATTGAGGAGTGCAAAGCAAAGGGACAATGAGTCATCCCAGCTACATTATATGAGGTTAAGTAAATTAGCTGAACAGTTTGAATTTGTTGACATTAGGAAAAAAATTAAGACACAGTAAGGCCAGATACCATTAGTACGGTAAAAAGAAAACCACTGTATGATCTGGATATGACCCTAAACATGTCTGAAGACTTGGCCAGGCCCTTTGTCATATCAACAATTTAAGCAAATAAGGCAGACGTATGTAAAGACAAATAATAAAACAGAAGCCAAGAGGGAAAATGGTTAATAAACAGAAACAAAGTGCATCGTGTAAAAGAAACAAAGACAAGAGAAAACATAAATGTTGTGGTTAGTTGAAAAAAACATAGAGTGTATGTACTCTGGTGGACAGTGTCTTTATAATGGACAGTGGCCAGCTTATAGCAAGGTATGCCAAACTGCAGAAAGTATAATGACCTTGTGATACCCTGCAAAAGCAGTAACACAAATGGTAATCCACAATACAAAAATTACAGGCTAGAGAAAAGGATCAATGAGGCATGGAAAAAAGTCATGTGTAAAAAATAATTCACACTGCAATGATAACAGAACAAAAAGTAAGAGAACAGAAAAAGTTTCATAAGACGACATGCCTTAAATAAGAGAAAGTGAAGAAACCACAGGTCAAAATAAAACTTTGTAAAAGAGGAGGTGTGGATCAACACAACAGCATCCATGAACACTATGTCAGAGGAAGACTCAAAGAGGCTGATGTCAAACCCAAAGCTAAAGGAGCCTAACACAAGATGATATGCGTACAGGTCAAGCAAATCCATTCTGAAATATGAATGTTCCACTGCAGAAGTAAAAGTAAAGAAGTTGGCAAAAAAATGTGTTTACAACACAGATGAATTAATCTATTAATCAATTCCACTATCTAAATAATTGAGGTGGTACAAATATTGAATAGTGCTGATAAAATTGAGAAGAATGGGCAGAGACTGTATAACATGCCTACAGAATGCAAACATTTGCTTGAGTATGTAAAGTTAAAGAACTGTTCAGTCAAACATCATGTAGTTAATTAGTGATTTAGATAGTTAATGTATGGATGCATGTTTTGATTTCTAAGTTGACCATGTTGGTTGTGGTCCATTTTCATCAGACACCAGCTTGGTACATAAACACTTTAGCCAAAAAGTACAAAGTGATTACTAAAATTGAGATATATTGTAATAGAAACTTCTGACGTATTTTAAAAGATTCAATGTACATTCATTGTATTACATTCTTCATTTTACTGCATAGTATGATAAACTCATGCACACATATATTTTTTTTTGCCTTAGAAATTCTTAGTATATCAATGGAGAGGCATTTGAAGATTGAGCAGAATATTATGCAAGGGGTGCTATTAAAAGTTAAGAAGAACATTTTGAAGGGTGTTATGTTAGTTTGGAAAAAAACTCAAAAATTATTACTTTTCATTTAAGGAAAATAGTCCAAGGAGAATTAAAGAAGCTCCAAAGAAAAGGCATCACTGAAAAAGTACCAAACTCCCTACTAGAACCAGCAATCTTGCACATTACTACACTACCTGACTCTAAGAGCCCCTGTGAGGTCAGAATTACTGACAGAACAGCTATACAGTGGAAAAGGTACCTGTCACATCTACTGACTGACATCATAAGTGAGATGAAGGTACCTGTCACATCTACTGACTGCAATTATAAGTGAGATCAAGGTGCCCATCACTTCTACTGACAGACATAATAAGGGAGATCAAGGTACCTGTCACATCTACTGACTGACCTAATAAGTGAGATCAAGGTGTCTGTCACATTTACTGACTGACATAATAAGTGAAATCAAGGTGCCTGTCACATCTACTGACTGACATAATAAGTAAGATGAAGGTGCCCATCACATCTGACTGACATCATAAGTGAGATCAAGGTGCCTGTTACATCTACTGACTGACATAATAAGTGAGATCAAGGTGCCTGTCACATTTACTGACTGACATAATAAGTGAGATCAAGGTGTCTGTCACATTTACTGACTGACATAATAAGTGAGATCAAGGTGTCTGTCACATTTACTGACTGACATAATAAGTGAGAACAAGGTGCCTGTCACATCTACTGACTGACATAATAAGTAAGATGAAGGTGCCCATCACATCTGACTGACATCATAAGTGAGATCAAGGTGCCTGTCACATCTACTGACTTGACATAATAAGTGAGATCAAGGTGCCTGTCACATCCGACTGACATCATAAGTGAGATCAAGGTGCCTGTCACATCTACCGACTAACATAATAAGTGAAATCAAGGTGCCTGTCACATCTACTGACTGACATAATAAGTGAGATCAAGGTGCCTGTCACATCTACTGACTAACATAATAAGTGAGAGTCACATTTACTGACTGACATAATAAGTGAGATCAAGGTGCCCGTCACATCCGACTGACATCATAAGTGAGATCAAGGTGCCTGTCACATCTACTGACTGACATAATAAGTGAGAGTCACATTTACTGACTGACATAATAAGTGAGATCAAGGTGCCCGTCACATCCGACTGACATCATAAGTGAGATCAAGGTGCCTGTCACATCTACTGACTGACATAATAAGTGAGATCAAGGTGCCTGTCACATCTACTGACTAACATAATAAGTGAGAGTCACATTTACTGACTGACATAATAAGTGAAATCAAGGTGCCCGTCACATCCGACTGACATCATAAGTGAGATCAAGGTGCCTGTCACATTTACTGACTGACATAATAAGTGAGAGTCACATCTACTGACTGACATAATAAGTGAGATCAAGGTGCCCGTCACATCCGACTGACATCATAAGTGAGATCAAGCTGTCCATCACATCTACCGACTAACATAATAAGTGAAATCAAGGTGCCTGTCACATCTACTGACTGACATAATAAGTGAGATCAAGGTGCCCATCACATCTACTGACTGCCATAATAAGCGAGATCAAGGTGCCTGTCACATCTACTGACTGACATAATAAGTGAGATCAAGGTGCCTGTCACATTTACTGACTGACATAAGGGAGATGAAGGTGCCTCTCATCTACTGACTGACATAATAAGTGAGATTGAGGTACCTGTCACACCTACTGACTGACATCATAAGTGAGATGAAGGTGCCTGTCACATCTACTGACTAACATAATAAGTGAGATCAAGGTGCCTGTCACATCTACTGACTGACATAATAAGTGAGATCAAGGTGCCCATCACTTCTACTGACTGACATAATAAGTGAGATCAGTGATGCAGAACATCATCGAGAACTTTAGCAGAAGCACCACAACCTTTCTTCCCCCACCTACTCCTCTTGAGGTACAAAAGACTGATACTGAGTCAGATCTGCTGCTGAAATCATTCAGCACATGATAGAAGAAGCAAGGGTGGATAGAGAATGCAGACAGCTTTAATGATGGCATTACACCTTATGACACAAATACAGAAAATATGATGAAACTCTTAAAAGATATTAAAGTGAAATGGAATGGTCTTAAACTAAATAAGGAAGTTCTCTGGGTTTCATAAAAATATCATTGTGTTTTATAGGTTTGTATTTTCAAAGAATGGCATCTCACCAGACCCAAAGAAGGTAAAAGCAATATACGATGTAATACTTACAGCCAAGGCAAAATATTTCAGTAATCATCAGGGTGCAGACTATTTTGGTTGCAGGTTTATATAACACTTCAAATAGGTAATGACAAATGATATTCCATTTTTTTGAACAGAAAAACAGGAGAATAATTACAAATGCTGAAAAAGAGGCTTGAGTTCATATACAGCAATGCCATATTTTGAAACAAGCTGCACTACGCTATTAGAAATAAATGCAAACTCAGAAGGACACAGTGCAGTCTTCAGCCATACAGATGGTGGTTATCATGCATATGTAAAACAGCAAAGAGTGATGTTAGGGCAGTTAATGATCGTGTGATTTTTGAATATGGTGGACCTTCACCATTACCACTAAGATACCTGAAAATAAACAGAAAAAGTCTTCTTTGCGAAGAGTGAAGAAATACTGCAGCAATTACATCTGACACAAAACAGAGTGGGATCCAGATGTGGACACATTAAACAGATAAAAAAATATGAGGCCAGTTAGCATAATGGTTAAAACCATCGCCTCTCATGGACAAGATATACAGTTTGATCCTGACTTCCAACCAACACCTATATGGAGTTTGTATGTTCTCTCTTTGTCTCCATGGGCTTCTCCCAACTTCCCAAAAACATACTGAGTGTTTAACCTCAATCTCTCATAAGAATGGAGCTATAGGCAGCAGCACAGAATCAAGATGGCACCCTGGAGGTGGCAAAGTTGCATAGACAAACCGATTTAGGCATCTACTGTGGTGCACAGTATTCTCAGCATAGATAATGAATCACAGATTGTGCGACATGGCAGGGCTAGCTACTTGACAGTGTAAAAATATCCAGTCATGTTGACTAATGTCACCAAAAGGGTATGGATATTTGCCACTGATAAGTGGGTTGAGGACCCAGGCTACTCCACCATATGCCAGGGATCCATGCTAATGGTGGGAGGGATGTTGGCCAATGTGTACCCACTATAATACCCAACAGCCATGGGTCAGTAAGCTACCGGTCAGCCTGTAGCCAGTTGTCTAGCTTGGGATACCTGGAATAGCTCTGTTAAGGAAAAGCTGGATGTAAAATCAATCGGCTGCTTAAACATGAACTAAGAACTACTGCACTCAATGTAGGTTCACTTACAAGACAGAGCTTGGAAGTGGATGAGATGGTAGTACAGAGGAGGCTGTACATTCTATGTATCCAGGAGACAGGTTGGAAGGGCAGTGCAGCAAAGCCACTATGCTAGGAATCCAGAGTCTACTACATATGAGGAGGACAGGCTGTAAATGTAGTGGCAATTGTGAGGGGAAAGGTTTTAGAAGGCAGTGAGGGATGTCATTAGAATTAGTGACAGACTCATGGCAATCAGACTCCAGCCTAATGATAGGACAAGATTCATAATCTCAGCCTATGCCCTATAGCAGGATTGTGATAGTGAGGAAACAAGTGTATTCAGACAGCAGTTACAGGACCTACAAGATAAAGTAGGACACTTGAAGTGGTATTGATAATGAGTGACCTGAATGCACAAATCAGGACAGACAGAATAGAATATGAGGACTGCCTGGGTCCACATGGGTGCAGCAACATGAATAAAGAAGGAGAGGTAATTCTGGACTTACGTCTGGCAAATGGCTTGAAGGTGGCAAATATATTATTCAGCAAGAGAAACTGTGACAAGATTACATACAAGAGTGGCCACTGTGCAAGTCAGGTAGACTTCCAGCTATTAAAGAAAGGGCAGTGGGGCAGAATTAGTGATGGTAAAGTCATCTCCAGTGAAATGGTCGGCCCACAACATAAACCATTGGTTTCTATAATCAGCAGCAAGCAGTGGTCAGAGAAGGCTTGAAGGGCAACAGACACCAAGCTGAAGACCTGTAAGTTGACTAGAGAGAAACACAACAGTTCAAGGAATTACTCAGGGCTCTAGCACCCCAAGAAGAAGAGGAAATAGTTGGGATTGAAGAAGAGTGGCAGTGCTTCAAAACAGCATGTGTGAGGACTACAGAACAGATATGCGATCAAGTGAGGTATGGAAATAAGGCATATAAAGAAAGACGATGATGGAATGTAGAAGTCTAGGAAGTCATCAAAATAAAGGAGCGCAAGAAAAAGTGAGAGGTAGAAAGGATGGACCAGGCTAGGAGGGAATACTGGTTGTCTAACAAAAAAGATGAGAAAGGAGCTGCAATAGCAAAGAACATGGCATCAGAAGCACTTTACCAGCTTCTGGAAACCGACTCAGTAAATGGCACAAAGAAACTATATCAGGTTACAAGGCAAAGACAGAAAGATAAAGAAGATGGTCATCAGGCATCCTTCATAACGGATGCCAGTAACAAACTGCTCACCAGTCCACAGGACATCAAAAGCAGATGGAAGGAGTACTTCCAACAACTTCTGAATGAAGAAAACTCCACAGAAGCTGTATTGCCCCAGACACAGCCTTCAATGAGAGAAGAAGAGGAGCCCACCATAGAAGAAGTAAGAACAGCACTAATGAAAACGAAGTCAGGGAAAGCAGCAGTCTCAGATGAGGTCACAGCAGATATGATAAAGATGTTGGGTTAGAAAGGGGATAAATGGATCCTGAGGTTACTCATGGCAGCATGAAAAAAGACATATCCCAGATGACTGGAGAATAAGAATACTAGTGCCAGTGTTCAAGAACAAAGGGGGCATTCACAATTGTGGGCAGTACACAGGTATGGAATACGCAGAGTAGTAGCAAGTAAGATGGGAGATAACCAGTTCAGATTCAAATTAGGATGCAGCACAACAGACAGATACTTGAGAGCAAGTTAGAAATGAGGAAAGAGTTGAACTGTGATTCCTAGTCTTGAAGAAAGCATGTGACAATGTCCCCAGAAAGCTGATTTGAGTAGTCCTGTGATGGTTCTAAGTCCCAAAAACATTGGTAGAATTAGTGCCAGCTAGGTACAAGGATGCAATGACTAAAGTATGGACAGCGTTTGGACTCACGAAGGGGTTCCCAGTGGGAGTGGGTATCATACCTCTCAACCTCTTAGAGTAAGAAGTCTGGACAAAGCCATAAACAAAGGTGGGACAAAGATTCAAGAATAGGAACAATTTTTAAATATTGCTGTTACAATCTCAGACAGTAGATAGAACAACATATTTTGCATTAGCATGAATTTTCTGAAGGATATGAAGTCTGAAACTCAAATATCTGTCATTATTTTCTAACTTCAGTCTTTAATGATTTGCTAGTAATTTGCCAGAAAACCACAATTTTATGAAAAATTGATTAAAAATATGAGGCAGAAATCTGGACATTCTGTAAAAATCTGTAAAGTTGAGCGGTATAGTGGGTATGCATCAGGGTTCAGTTCTGAACCCACTGCTGCTCATACTGGTGATGGACTACATTAGCTTATAGGTTGGAGGGGACAGATCAACAAAGATGCTGTATGCAGACAATGTGACATTACATGAATACCCTGAGCAAGGACTTCAGCAAAGGATAGGGGAATGGAATGCAAAACTGAAGGTATATGGGATGAAACTGAGTACATATAAGACAGTTGTAATGACAATAATGGGGGAAATCAGAAAAACAACTCAGAATTGATATAGAAGGGAAAATAGTGTAACAGGTTAATAGCTTCAGGTATCTGGAAGGGGTGGCTGAGGAGAAAGGAAGTCCTGAATGAGGAAGTCAAAGCAAGAATCAGAGGGCCTACAGCCCCCTGGCACAGAGTATCAGGTGTAGTGTGTGACAGAAGAATGCCAAAGAAGCTGAAAAGTAAGGTGTACAAAACAGTGGTGTGACCAGTACTACTGTATGGTACAAAAACCTGGGTAGTAAAGGCCAAGCAGTTGAGGAAACCAGAAGTGATTGAGATTAAGAGCCTGAGACAGGTGGTAGGATGCACACTGTGGGACAGATGATGAAATGAGGACATAAGAGCAGATGCCAAAGTAGCCCCAGTTGCAGAAAAGTTCAAGGAGAACAGATTAAGGTGGTTCGGGCACATGTGCAGAAAAGCAGAAGACAATCTGGTGAAGAAGATTTAGGACAGACAGTAAGAAGGCAAGAGGAAACAATGGCATGCAGCAAAGAGATGGATGGATTGTGTGAGAGAAGACCTGAGACAGTCAAGCATGAGTGTTGAAGATGGTAGAAGAGTGGCATTGAATACAGAGAGATGGCGACAGTTGACATGATGCCCCGACCATATGTAGAAAATGGGAAAAAGAGGGTTGATGATGATGATGATGATGATGATACTGTAACAATTACATCTGGCACAAAATGGAGTGAGGATCCTGATGTGAAGACATTAAACAGATAAAAGAAAAATGAATCAGAAATAACCGATTCTAAAAGAGAGGTACATTTATTCTATTGTTTCAGACTA